>NW_017307027.1:470099-549701 GCF_000935625.1 Nanorana parkeri | reverse complement strand
AAATTAAGGATATGGTCTGGGACGGTGTAATTTCTGCCCCGGGCGCCCAGAACTCTGGTTACGCCACTGAATCTAAGGTTGCCCATACATTGCCTGACTACAACAACCAATCAAGGGTGTAACTATAGCCTGCCTGGAGAATTGCTTAACCTGTCATAAGAGAAATATAGGAGATGGGATGGCTGACCTCTTCTTATGAAAATACTAGTTGCCCAGCTGTTAAGTTTCTCCACTGAATCACAGACCTGACTGGTATGCATATCCAGAAAGTCAGAGTAAGGCTGTATCTGAATATTGTTCCAGGTCAGTGGACTCACATTTCATAAGGAGTGGTCAGCAATGGCAGCCATTGTGGTTCTCTCATTAGAGGTTTGCTTATCAGAGATATTAAATTGGAGTAAGGTGACCAGATTTTCAAAACGATATCTGAGGACTACCTACTGACCATGTCTACTTTTGACCACACCCACATACAAAAAAAATCACACACCCCTTTTAACCACAAACACACACAATCATGCCTCAATTTTTAACTGAAACAATTTTTGCAGGCATTTGGAACAAGAGGCAGACATTCAAGGTATAAAGACAATATGCCTTGGGTGCCATGTGTAGAGAAATTACAGAAATTGTGGCGTGTCTAATTGTGGTTGTGGCAGATTGCAGTAACAGTAGGAGGGGCTTAAAAGGATATGGTTACAAAGAGTTCCCATTTTTACTGCCATTCTTTTGTGCAGAAACAAACTTCTGGAGTTGCCTATAGCAGCCAATCAACTTACAGCTTTGTGTTTTCTTAGTTCAGGTAATAAAAAGCAAAAACCAGCATGCAGCTACTCATTATGCTGGCCACGTGGCATAGTGTAAACATTGGACAGTGCACGTGCCTCCGTTGCCCCACAACTGGGGCTGCTGGCCTCTGTAACTTATTGCACATGTGCAGCGGGATGGCTTTTTCTTCTGCGGCTTTGATGAGTATTGCTGTGTATGCACAATTGGTAACAGGGTCCAGCAGCGCCATATTGGGATGGGCAAAGATCCTGCACAGTACAATGTCTACATCACACCCTTGGATGACCAGGGACAATGCAGGGGATGCTTGTTTCCTTCAAAACGGGGAATGTCCCTGGAAAACAGGGACTAATTGTAACCATATTTTGGAGTGTCTACAAACCTATAATACTGTATGAAGTAGCTTAATATACAAGTTACAAAAACTCACAGGTACAGTATTGACATGTATGGCCAAAATAACAATGATTTCATGTTGTATTTCATGAATTGCCAATATTCTGTAATATAATCATGTACCAAAGACTGAGCAATCATGGAGCGGTGTCTAAATGAAGTGCTCAGCTGTGCTTTATATAAATATAATTTTACAACAGTAACTACCTACTTCTGATATTAAAGTGTATCTGTACCCAAAACAATTTTGTAGTTTTGGAAAGCATTGGGAAACGTTTTAATCTATGAGGTTTTACTGCTAGCCAGAGGCGCTGTTAGAAAGATCTCCCCTCACTTCCTGTTCTGGGGACAGACAGGAAGTGAGGTAAAATCTGCAACAGGGAAACAGGTAACAATAAAAAAACTGACAGAAGTTCTAGTATTCTGCTACTTAAATTAAAGGGGAACTTAAATTTTAAGGGGAATGCCTTTAGAAATGTTTATTCATGCCAGTCTACAAACACATACTTCTAGATAATTGCCGGCTTTGTATTCTTTGCATACCTGATTTTCCTTTTCTTCCCCAGTCTTCTGGCAGTGGCCATGTTTACTAAGGGCAGATTACTAGCTTTTATTTTACTTTCTGGATTTCTGGCACATGTGACTAGACATGTGACCATGTTCATCATTTCAGGGGAGGAAAATGCCTGTCCTTGAGATCTCCTGAGATTACAGATGAGATTTCCCAGCATTGCTCTGCTGGTGACAAGGCAATCCCAGTGTGCATTGCTTTGGCAAACTGATGTCATTTTGCCCTTTCAAAACAGGAAGTGAATGCTCTGCAAGTGTAAGTATACATCGAAATTACAGCATTGTATACCTGACATGTCTGTGTTATTATTAATCATCATACATAGAGGGATGCATTGCTAGAATTTGATTTTTGAGTGTAAAGGTCCACTTTAAATTTTATATCTGTCTGTGTTGCTCTTAGAGCGATTTACCCTCACTTCCTGTACTGGGGACAACCTTTTTTTTAGCAGACAGGAAGCGAAGGAATCTTTCCAACGAAGTCTTCTGAAGGCAGTAAAACCTGGCAGCAGTTCTAATCCTTTCCCGTAGAAAGACTGTAATGATTACAAAGCTTCTACTGTCCTGTATTCTATGTATGTATTATGTGCCAATATGTTGTATGCGTTTTTTTAAATTATAGGCAGAGACGAGAAATAATTCTGTAGCTGAATTAGTACATTTAATAAACTGAACTATATATATATATATACTGTATGTTCCTTGTCTACTTCTTACATACAATAACACAGTGTGAATGGATTGGTTTAGGAAGATACCTGATATTATAGACAACCACATACATGAGTAGCTTCATAATATCACTTTAGACTACTTGACAGATCTTGTGACCAAAGGTCATGTGATCAGCACTGAATAGAGAACAAGAGCTACAAGAGCACTTCTGTGCAGGAGCTTCCAGTAATAGAGACCAGTCATTGCTGCTCAATATTATTTTTCTGCCACAAAGGTTGGATTGTAAGACATGTGAAGATGAGCTGAGAACTCCATCTTCTGGCTGAATATGTCATTTACAATCACAGGCACAAAGGGAAGGCTATACAGCAAGTGATAAAGATGCTGGAGCTCCACTTGCGGCTGTAAATAATTAAATTGCCATTTGCAATGTTACGCACTCACATGACCAAAGTGTGTTTTTGTATATATTGTAGTGAGACCAAGGATAAACATATTGTACTTTACAGTGTATGTAACATACTCAGTCAGTGCATAATGAGGTAGCTGTGGAACTTGATATCTTTTGAGTAGGGAGGTGCTTTGGACTTGCGTCAACTATGTATTCGACCTAGACCAAAGCAGTTCTTAGTTTGCCAAACGAGTTCGCCTGCCTGCCAAACCTCTGGCTGCTGTAGCTGAAAGTCATTCTTTTAGTGGCAGTATCACTACCACCAGTAAATGACAACTTCCCACTTAGGGCCCTGCCTGTCATTGGTTGCAAGAGCACCATAACCACCAATTACGCAGTACAGCCCCAACCGACTGCCTCCTCGCAATCATTGACACTTGCTGTCCCCTCTTTCCTGGCCAGCAATGCTGCACGCTTGGATAAGGGTCCATCGCTGGCTGTTTACATTGCTAATAGTTCCCCACACGTGTGCACATGCTGAGCACCATACAAGAGCGGGGGAGGGGCAGGACATCTTAAGACGCCCTCTAGCTCCTACAAGACTCCTGTCCAGCCGTTCAGGAAAGGCCATGGGCGGGAGGTGGTTAACATAACTCCTGAGCATTTGGCTGGAGGGGTCTTTGACTGCAGTTTGTTAACTGTTACTAGGTGCTGGGGCTCCTGCCCAGGCCTGAGGGCCCTGTCCTTCTGGGCCTACCATGCTGCTACTGCATTCTACTGATAATCAAAGATGGACCTCACCCATGCCAATTTGGCTACTACCAGGAATTCACTGGGGACATTGGAAAACTACATGAATATCCACTGTCCCCAATATCGATGGGGACAGTGAAGTAACACCTGAACCCCCACTGGTCCAGAGCTGCAATCATACCTGGTACAAAGAAAACACAGGATTTAAGGATTATGTTTCTCTCATTAACATTTGAATGCAGAAGCCAGGGTTGTAATCCTTGGCAGGTTGTGCATACTTGTGGTTATTTTATGCAACAAGGCCTCCATTGGGTCTTTACAAAAAGTCTTACCCATTACAATGTACAACAATTGGTAGACTCTACACCAGAATCTTTTAACCTTAGAGCAAGTCCACCAGATGTGAAGGACAGAAACCTCCACCCGGAAACCCCTAAAACAATGGGATGAATAAGAGGGAACAACTCAGGAGATTCGGAGAGACACCAAATACCCCCTTTAATTAGCTTCCTCAGCTTTTACATTCACCGAGCTCTTAGATATTGTAGACCAAATCTGGGTCCAGGTGTTTTCAGTGATAAGGCGACCAAATTCCTGCTCCCATTTGTGTACGCATGATAGGAGAGGTGTCTGAAGTTTATCCAATAGAAGGGCATAGAGAATAGAAATGGTTCCAAAGCCCCGGTTGCCCTCCTGCAAAAGTCTCTTGAAGGGGGTAAGGGGAGGCAACGTCCGCTGTGAATCCAGTAGCGTAAGCAGGAAGTGTTTTATTTGAAGAGATTAAAAAACATCCCTAAGCGCTAGCTTGTATTTGTCTTGGAGAGTAGGAAATGGCACAACACTCTTATCGGAACAAAAATGTTTGACCAGGCATAGAGACCGAGAGTGCCAGTGTCAGAAAACAAGTGGTTGAGGTAGCCTGGCAAAAATAACGGGTTACCCGATATGGACATCCGGGGAAAGTGGGGGGATACCCAATTCAAAGGGTTCCTCAGACCATCCCAAATCTGCAGAGTATGTTTGGTGATAGGACAAGACACCACTATCCTTAGTTTTGAGGGCAACCAGGGGAGGTAAATAAGCAATATTGGAGCGTATAAGTAGGCCTCTAAGGAGACCCACAGGGGCACCTCCACTTCCCCAAACCAGTGTACCAAGGGAGCCAATGTGGCAGCTTGATAGTATTTTTGAAATAAGGGAAGGCCCAAGCCCCAGTTTGGTGTAGTACGATAGAAGACCAAACGAGACACTCTAGGGAAGGAGCATTTCCAAATAAATCGTAACATACATCGTTGTAAAGCACAAACCCTAAAAGTGGGGATAGGTAGGATCCTCGCATAATACAAGAATTTAGGGAGCAGGGACATTTTAACAGTAGTAATCCTGCCTAGCCATGAGATTGGAGGTTTCTCCCATGATGATAGTAACGATTCCGAAAATTGCAATGCATTTTTAATGGGCTGCCTTTGTGCAATACAGTGCTAAAGCGTGCATTGGCCCTTATTATTTATCACTAGAGAAACTGCCTTTAATTAAAAGATGGGGGACCCTTTATGGCTTATCTATGGAGCCCCATCTCAAATAGTTACAACTCTGGCTAGCAGTATTCTCTGTTATTTTGCAGAACACACAGAACTGGGCACACCAAAACATATTTTGTACCAAGCGTACCTTCCTGTAAAGTCCTGTATCTCTGTTATTTATAGAACTCATGCAAAGATAGGAAACTGCAGCACATTTGTTCTTGTGAATGTGTGTTTCTTCTCCTCCTTCAGCAGACTGTTGGAATTGTAAGAGCACTTATGTCGACCTGGAACTTCTGTTTGTACCGCAGTTTCCATGTTTACACCTAAGACTATTCAAAATAACCAAAAGCATGTCAAATCCTAAAATACACTTGCCATTCAGCAATGCGAAAACTGCCAGAAAATCTTTAAGAGTCAAATATAGCTGTGGTGTCCCCTCTGGCTCTCCGTCTACAATATGGAGCATGGAAAATGTCACTTGCACTTAGTCACAAACAAGACAGGGGAAGCAACACACTCCACTTCTACATTATAAATATAAAAGTTTGTGCAAATATGAATGTAGACATCTGTATGCTTTGCATGCCTACACGTACCTATGTAACCATATTCATGGAAGGAATTAAATCACTGTAAATATTTTTATACAGCAATGTAACTGAAATATATGTGTAATTATTTGTATTTATTATTGGTATTTATATAGTACCAACAATGTATGCGGAGCTTTACAAACTACATTTACATCAGTCCCTGCCCTTAAGGAGCTAAAAATCTAACGTCCCCATCTTGCACACATACATACTAGGTCTGATTTAGACAGACAATCACCCTACCAGCATGTCTTTGGAGTGTGAGACGAAACAAGAGTATCCAGAGGAAACCCACATAAGCACAGGGAGAACATGCAAACTCCATGCAGACAGTGTCCTGACCAGGATTCAAGCCGGCTAGGGAATCTAGTATTGCACAGCAGAAGAGCTAACCACTAAGCCACTGTGCTACTCCAGTTTAATTAATAAACCCTCAATTAAAGCTTATTAAAAGACTAAACCCAATCAAAAAAGTAAACTATAATATTCCTTACCTACACAAGTGCTCATTCACATACTTTTAAATAACAATTTTAGTTGGAATATTGCCATAACAGCGGCCTAATATTGGTCAGCATAATGTTTAGGTAGGTGGTACGTGTCAAAGTAACATCCACATGAATGGAATGGCCAAGGTTTACCAGCAGAACATTGCCAAAAGCATCACACTGCCTCCGCTGGCTTGCCTTCTTCCCATTGTGCATCCAGGTGCCATCTCTTCCACAGGTAAGCACTAAGCAACACACACACACGGCCATCCACATGATATAAAAGAAAGCGCGATTCATCAGACCAGGCCACCTTCTTCCATTACTCTGTGGTCCAGTTCTGATGCTCAGGTGCCTATTGTAGGCACTTTTGGCCATGAACATGGGCCAGCATGGACACCCTAATCTGTCTGTGGCTCCACAGCCCCATACGCTGCCATGCACTGTGTGTACAGACACCTTTCTATTAGATCCAACAATAACTTTTCCAGCAGTTTGGGGTACAGTACATCTTCTATTGGATCGGACTTCAGGGGCCAGCCTTCTCTCCCCACGTGCATCAGTGTGCATTGGCCACCCATGATCCTGTCACCAGTTGACCGGATTTCCTTCCTTGGGCCACTTTCGGTAGGTCCTGACCACTGCAGACCGGGAACATCCCACAAGAGCTGCAGTTTGGAGGTTACTCTGACCCAGTTATCCAGCTATTACAATTTGGCACTACAGGAGATGTAGACCTGCTCTTTTGCGCATTACCACCATCGAGTACATTCCTACGTGCTGGCGCATCCAGCATGAACACATATGATCTTTTTGCAAAGAGTAATCCTGTGATTTGTGACATAAAATCTGTATGCCAAAAGAAAAAAAGCCCATTTATCCCTGTGTTGCTCATGCAGCACCGCAATGAATCTTGGGAGATGTAGTCTTTGTAGACCATAATACACACACACTGCTCATAACACAAAAGGGTCAGTTCTTCAAAAGTGCGCAAGGTGGGAAGAAAATCCGTATTCCCCAAAATGTAAACATTGCTGATTACAATAGAGACTTGTTGCTTTATATATAATGCTCGGTTGGAAACTTGTTTTTACCTGGTGGGTTTAGTGACACTTTAAAATTTCAGCCAGCCCTGTGTCTTCAACTTGTTCGGCATTCAGTGGGCAAAAAAAAGGGACTTCTATGACTAGAGGAGAGGGAGAGAGAGCAATTACAGAAGCACTGACATTTTACTGTGAGACATGAAAAGCATACGGCCAGAGACCACATGAAAGACAAATGGCAGAAATGCAAGCTGCTAATTAGTGGAAAATGCCAAATTCGTTAGTAAGCTGCTCATGGGATGGATACTGATGCTGTAAAGTTAGAAACCGGAGCTAACTCTTTCAGTGCTGGAAATGAAGAAAGCATTGATGGAGTCATGTCTGGTCTGCCTAGGTCCTACCAGGCTCTGATTAATTATCATGAATGTATTATTTCCTACATGGAATATGTTCATATAACAAATCAATTATTTAACTGGCAGATATAGCAGAAACGCTGCTGAACGGTTGATTTTTATAGTTGAGGAATTTAGGGAAAAAGGATTTACGCTAATTTAAAAGTCCAGTCCAAACAGATCACTTTCTACCATCTTGTATGGCAGAACTATTTACGGTATGGTTACTTAAAGATGAAGGTGTGCAGCTTAAAGTGAACCTGTATATTGTCTACACGAGGCAAACATATAGGTTCACAGATTACAAGAAGGCATATAAGGTGTTGGTACTTACCTTCTCCTGCTACCCTGATCTGCTTTCAGGCCACCTGAGAGTACCGTGCAGGTTTAAACCTGCTGAGCAAGTCACAATTTACACAGAGTTTTGCGCGTTCCCCACACTCCCCCACATGACTGCACTGAAGCCTGGCGATTGACAGTTAAGATACCAAGCGCTGCATTGTTGGGATTGTTGGGATAGAGGCAGAGTGCCCAATGTTACCCCATACTTGAAAGTAACAGGAATTTCTATGGCAGTCTGGCAGCAGATCAGGGTGGCAGGGAAGGTAGGTACCAACTCCTTTGGTACCTCCTCTAAAATGAACCTGTTTCTTTGTCTAGTATAATAGTAAAGTACAGGTTTCCTATTGGCATACTGAGTGTAGCCAGGTTTAAGGGTTCAGGGGCTGGCAAAAGGATGTTTTTTTCAAAACCAAAAAGGTACCTGCTAGGTTTTTATGTCATCTTCATGAGCTCATCTTGAAGAGTGGTTTACTTGCCGTAAGGACCAGAGCTCTCAGTTTTCACTCTAACACTTCCTCGGTGGATTCCTATTGCCCTGTGAAATGCTTGCACTGCATATAAGAGACATTCTGGGTGTCATAAAGGACATACACATCTGCGTGAATACATTCTTGACATCACAATATACACAAGCAGTATATTTTTTCAAAAAATATCTTCCTCTTATCAAAGCATTCTTTGAGATACATCCAGGTCTCGGCTGAAATTATACCATGCATCTCCCTAATACCCCATTGACACTTAAGCGTCTTTCCTTGTCTTGCATGCATTTTTTTTTGTATGTCTCTGCTTACGTTTTCAAAATTAAGTGTTTTTGTTTTAGCCAATGGAAAGATAGTTACTAGGAGGAGGAGGAGAAGTTTGTTAGGCGCAAAATTATGCGAAAAATGCACATTATCCTCATTTTTCATGCACTCCAATTGAAGTCTATTGGGGCCAAAAACACACCATTATGCCCCAAGGAAGCCCCTCTACTTTTTGGAGCATTGAGCTAGAGCACATCACTGAGATGTAAACAGGCACAATAGAATAACCTGGAAATCTGAGTGTCAAAGTGCTTCTCTAAACACACTTTAAATTGCTCAGGTGTGAAAGGGGGTTCAGGACAGACAGGGCCGGATTTACTCTCCCTGCCGCCCCTAGGCCAGATTCCGCAATGCGCACAGCTCTCCCCTCTCACTGTGTACACGGAGGGTTACTTTTAACCCTGCTGCTCTGCTCACCGCATCAGCTGTCAGTGAGGTGACAGACTCGGTGGCGGAGCCCAGAAGACGGAGCCAGCTAGGAGAGAGTTAAGTGCAGGGGGGGTGGGATGGAACAAGCCCCGAGGCTGGGCTTCGGTGTCCTTGTGGGGAATCCGGGCCTGAGGACAGAGGAAGTATTTCCTTGTTCATTTATCTTCTATTGGTTAAACTGCAAAACTGTAAATTTGTAGAAAGTCCTAAAAGTACATTTCCCTACTAACCTCTTTCCCTAATCATAAAATCAGCTCTTAATGTTAATATTATAATATTATCCTCGTCATATTATAAGCTTTTGTGGGCAGGTTCTCAATGAGTGCATGGATGATGTTATATGTGCAACCTAAAGCTTTCTAACCACCTCCTGATCTATAAAGGCAAAGAACGTTATGCTTATATGCAAGTGTGACATTAAAATATAGCAGTGAGATACTTCAGATATTTTCTTACTTCAGCATACAGTAGTAGACAAATGTTCACAATTGCCCATCGAAGGCTTGTGGCTGTAGACTGGAGTAAGCAAACAAGTCTTCAAAAAAGAATCTTTCAGACCTGGTGATTGCAAAATTAGCTTGGGTACACGGCCATCCCATACTGGAGGCACCTATCTGTCTACTTGCACCACTTATTTTTCTTCGATTAGAAGGAATATAATATATCTTTAATTAAATTAAATATATTAGTTGTGAGGAGATGAGAATGATTCCTTCCCATACTAAATATGAGATTCATGCAGATTCAGAATGGTATAGCCTGGCCTTATAAAATAACCTAGGAACTGAATAAAAATGTTTATGGGCCATCTTCACAGAAGCCATGTTGTGTTTGGAATCACTGTGATCAGGATGATACACTGGTGTCAGAAATCCTATAGCTATTGTATCTGCCAGACAGGGATGTGAGTCTGCATGCATATGGCTGCCTAGTAGACCAGTCACCTGACAAACTGCAGGTTGTGGGAAGCTAAGCCATGTGTCTGGTGCTCATGGGCAGTGAGAAAGGTGAAAGTGCACTAAGTTTGAAGCTTACAGGATGCCGAGCAGTGCGTAAGCTGGCCACACAATTTACAACCATTGCAAGACTTTCGTCTAATTAAAAGCTTGTACGAACTGCCCATCTTGGACAGGCAGATTGTACTTGCGATCATCGCAAGTCCTCCCCGCCGAGGGGAGGGTTTCCAATGACTGCAAAGCTGAGCGGACAGTGTGCGTTTGCGCACACCGGTGCGTTCGGCATTTGTCTCCTGAGAACGCCACTAACCCACCGAAAATCATACGATATTCGGCAGGTTTTCAAGCCTGCTAGGGAGACAAAAGACGTACGACCGTACAATAGAAACGGTCGCACGCCCTCCATACACCTGTCGATTATCATACGATCGTGGGATTTCCCGCGATTATCGTATGATAATCGGCAGGTGTATGGGCACCTTTAGACAGGGTTATCTACGAAGTAACCTGTGGACGCTCGATCAGCCTGCTAATGATTTTATACTTGTAAGTTACTACATTTTAATAAATATTTTATCTCGATATACTACACTATTGTATCCCTTTTCCCTTTGTGGGGTGGATCGTTCAACCGAGTGGGGGAGCTCCTTGGATTTCCTTTGGTGTTTGGGGGAGAGATCATTACCGACATCTAAAGTGACAGCTGGAGGATCGGCATTGAAGGAAAGCACACTCACCAATGCGCAGTATGACCATTTGAATGCATGGTCAGAAACTTCTGGTGAGTGTTTCTACTTTCACATTATATACTGGAGGAGATTGATCATTGAAGGAAGATACTCCGTGATTTTCTTAGAGGCATTAGTTCCCAAATTGCAGTATATCATACTGATTTATATGAACATGTATCTGCATTTGAGCACTGTTTGATATTACTGTATATGAACACGTATGCACTATTTGATTTATTGGACACTTATCAAGTCTCATAAGAGACTTACACTGCAAACTTTATCACCTTGGATTTAAATTATTTATTGGAGGTTGAATATATTTGTTTTCAGCATTTAGACACACTTTTTGTTTGATATACTGTTAAGAGAGGTTCAGCACGGTGCATTGGTTTAAGAACCTGTAAAACTGCTTCATTTTAACTGAAAAAATAGAATTCACAATTCCGTCAATCTTCACTGGGTCACAGTACAAAGCTGAAATTTCTCGGCATGATAAATCATTGCCAGGGCGGCTCACTGAGTACAACAATTGTCCTGTCCAATGCTGGGTTCATTTCCTTTGTTCCATGGATGGTTTAAGGAGTGGGCATATTTTGCTAGTAAAGTATGATGAATACTATATTTCCACAGATATGATATGGCTGTATATTGGACCCAGAGTGAACAGAAATTACACATAGATCCTCTAGTTTTATAATAAATAATGGACGGTCTACCACTATTAATCATTCACAAAGGCTGGACATGCATTGCAAAGACGTGTGTTACAGACATCAGTGCACATACACATTGAATGGTTTGTTGTTTGTTCCATGTCAGCCGCTGGGAATTTAATGTCTTGCTGCTGAGCTTTTCTTCCTTTCTCTGACTGACGTGAAATTGCCACCAGATCTTCCCAACTATAACAAGGCTCTCTGTAGAACTGACTTTACAACTCCCGGCATGGCTTCATTTCACATTTGCTAAGACCTGCCACATCAAATTAGCCTCTGATTCCCTTCATGCTTGTAAATAATCTTGCCTATTTAATGCCTCGTCATCACCCTGATTATGGGGACACTGCAATCAGAGCCACATCTGTTTAAAAAGTCTAGCAGGGGCTAGACCATTAACGACTAGAGCCATGGCCTCTTAATACCCACAAATACCTTTACACTTTTGTAAACATAACATCATATTTCTATATCAATTATGAAGAACTGCATTTCTATGTCTTCATTAATAACTTCATATTTCAGGGAAAGTGAGCAAACACGCTTTTATAACTTATTAATAACTTGATCCAGTGAAAAAAACAGGAAGTGGAATTTCAAATGTTTGACACCTAGCCTTGGAAAATGAAACCCTGCTTTAATGAGCTCAGAATGCAGGATTATTAGTGGTAAACAGCAATGCTGATTATCCAAAGAAACACCCGCAGTGACATGAAAAAATGTGGGATTAAGGGCAAATGGAAATATGGAAATACAGAGCTACACAATCTGTACCATTTTTCTTTAACAGGTTTTCTGTGATACACATTTAAATAGCATAAGTGTACACAGAGTACACACCAATGAGTGACACTGATAGCCTGCTGAATAGCTACTTACCATCCACAAATATAATCATTGCAGACCTACCGGATTAAGAAGAAATAACAACAACCATTATATCTATATATATATATATATAGATATATATATATAGATAGATATATATATATATCTATATATACATATATCTCTCTCTCTATATATATACATATATACACACACACACATATGTAAACAGGTTTGCTTGTACCCTCACAACTCACTGAAACAATGCTTCATTCCTCCTGAAAGGTTATAAAATTAAAAGCAATAGTGTCCGGAATGCCTGCAAGCTAAAAGAAAACAACAAATCTAAGAGTGTATGGTCAGTTTAAGTGTCAGTGTTCTATTAGAATTATTTGGAAGCATGGGCCCTAATGTTTTGTCCCCCAATAAAATAGGCCAATATTCTTTGTAATATTTTCAATCTGTTTACATGTTACATTGATCTGTAATAAAACTAAAACCTTCCCATTAATTGTACATACCGGTATTTGTTCCTATTTTGTATTAGATCCCTCCTTTCCATGGATTCTGTTTTGTGAATTTCTCTTTACAGTATTTCTGTCTTGTGTCCTTCATACTCAAATCTATCCTTCGATTATTAGCTTGTGGCAAATAAACTTTAAAAGGAGAACTATAGGGTAAGTGTTTTTCCCCATAGTTCTCCTAAGGGTCACGGGAGGACACGAACTAGCGTCCTCCCGTGACCCAAAGTTCAGTATACCGCAAGCTGTACTGAGACTGCCGCAGCAGGGACAGATCCCGACATTACTGTCGAGATCCACCCAGCTGTGTGATTGACAGCTGGCTCTGTCTATCTAGAGGCAGAGCCAGCTGTACCAGCCCCCTCCCCCGTCCTTTCCACCAGTCAGCGATGAAGGATTGGAGCAGGGAGGGGGAATCCCTGCAGGGAGCAGTGAGTGACCATCACGGCTCTCTGCAGGGACATGATCGAGAAGTGAGCGAGCGACAGTATGTGTTCGCTCACTTCCCGATCTATTGAGCCGACGTGTGACAGTTTGTCACACGTTGGCTCGAACTATGAGGATGAGTGATTTTCACTCACCTCATAGTTCTCCTTTAAGTGATACATAGTTCCCTTGATACGTGCAAACTGGCACCTAGGTGCATTGGCTTAACCACTCAGGGTAATGACTGATGCAGATGGGAACATATCCATCTCTTTCTATAGCTTTAAAATGTGTCTTAGTAAATATTTTATCTTTTTGAACCATTATATTAAGATCTAAACATATTTCTTCCTCTTTGCTGTGGGCAGGGCCGGACTGGGACTAAAAATAGGCCCGGGCATTTTAGACTGAGCAGCCCAATCACGTGACCACCAACAGGCCCCACCCCTCACAACAGGGGGCGGCGACAAACACAGAAGCGCAATCGAGGGGCAGGGCCGGCCACTACTAAGTACCGGAGGGCAACAGCTGACACACAAGCCTTGCTACAATATAGGAAGCTTGCAATAGAGAATATTGTGTGTGTGTATGTATTGATTGTGTTCGGCCCGGCCCACTGGACAAGTGCCCGGTTTGCCCTATGGCCAGTCCGGCCCTGGCTATGGGCATTCTTTCCCATAGGCACATTCTGTTTCCCATCTGTCCATATACATGTAAGCAAGAATTCGGCACCCTTTGCTGTTTCAATATTTTGTAAGTTAAACTGCCCAACAAACCAAAAGAAATGGTGTTCTAAACAAAAGGTTTCACAATGTAGTCTTTTTGTATTTGCGGTATGTCACGATCTCTCTATAAAGCTAGTCTGCTTCAATGCCTCCCTTGAATAACTGTATACAAGGATACGTCTGCCACAACACATATAAATGCCTTTTCATAATGAACCTACTGCAAACGGTGTAATGTCTCTAAGATATGCTCACTTAGAAGCCACTACAGACTGTAGGAAAAAAAAATCTACATATTCCCCAAGCCTTGCTGTTAAATAATTGATCCCGCTAACTATAGGCGTTCCTAGTGGATGCTGATCATTTGTATGGATTTTTGGTAAATTACAAATCACCCGGATACGATTTGCTCGGGGGACCCTATGAAGCCTCTTTTTTATTTAAAATACCTTTCTTTCTTCACCTTTTCTTGTTATTTTAACTGCATGTCATATACATATGCAAGATCTTTTTTCTAACCATATAGGTATCGTTATCATTCAAAAGCCTCCGCATCTCATTTTCATAATCCCCATCTCCTTGTACTAAGGAAGATATCTTGTATAAACTCTTTTTACATATCACAGAGGTATACAAACCCAGGATAGCTCATGTCTCAGGTGGCTGCTTATTTTTATACATACGGTAGGTTAGAGTGGGATAGCACTCCATTATTCTTATTACTATACTAAGTAATATATTTGGTAGGTGTTTTGTGAACACCTGATTGGATTTATTTTAATACAGAAATATTTTACTTGAATTTGTTTACAGCAATGCTTTAGCTGGCATGGTGGAATTGAGCATGGGAAAAAATCTGTCGGGGTCACAGACAACAGAAGAATTTCCTAATTTTTTCCCAAGAAGGTATTATTATTACATAGTATTTATATAGCGCCAATAGTTTGTGCAGCGCTTCACAATATAAGGAAGACATTACAGTCACAATACAATTCAAGACAAGATGGTAAGTAGATTTGGGGTTACATTTTCACTACAGCCCTCAATAGGTATACTGTATGCAGATATTTATTTCTGACAAAAGCAAAGAATCTTCTGCCCATTTATACTGCATAACATTATCACCACAACAGCTTTTAATGTATCTTTTTATTTTATTAATACAACACAGTGTGGGCAGCATTTACAACATCTGAGAATTTACAGCATTAATATTTCTTTATTACAGTGCAGTTTTTATAAATACAGTAACTTTCCAGGTTATGTGCAGTTAAAGCGACAACTTTCCCTGACCAAACAAGTTAGAAGAAAAAAAAAAAGCACTGGATCCCTTTTCCTCCTGGGCAGAGCAGACTGGAAATGCATACAGTGAACCAATGAGATATCCATTACCTACAGTATATATTACTAGTTTGCATCATTGCTTTGCATTTTATGAATGTTGCATATATTCTCTTTCTTCTAGCTCATATATATTTATATACTCTTTATCTATTTTTTTCCTAGCTCCAGTTGCACACACAATGGGAAAAAAAGCAAATATTTCCCTTAATTCCATGTAAGTCCATTATCCTGAAGTAGTAGGCAATGGTTTGAATCCACCAAGCTGTGATAGAACAGATGGATACCTCCTAATTGATCTGATTATATTTTAGAATGAAGCTTATTAAACCGCTCTTCCTCTCCTTTCTGGGTGTACAGCACTTTCATTACCGCTCTGATCTGCTGTCCACATTGCTTCTGCAGCCCCATCGATCTGCATGAGGGCCCATTTACAGTCTTGCATTATGTCCACCTACAGTAAAATGCACTATACTATGTGCTCCTGCAATGCACAACAACACACCTGTTCTACGTGCGATGTGGTGCAGTGCCATTAATAGTGAATGTCCCACAACCACACTGTACAGGAGAGTGTCACAATGACACACATACTGTGTGTTGTGGTGCACTGCTTTGCAAAATAAAAAGGGTCATATGTGGGACAATATGTGTATTTTTTTAAATCAACTGTGGTGCATTGGCATTAAAAGTGTGAGTCAGCCCTGATACTTTCAGGTGCACCCATGCCCATACAGTTCTTAAATAGCCAATCAACAAGCCTGAGCTCATATGGGGGGCAAGTGTGCAAGTATCGACTCTTGGGAAACGTTAATATCTCCATATGATCTCTGCAGGGCTGCGGCAGGCAAGCAATAGAAGGGTACTCACAGGAGGGATAGTTTGTATTTATGTTTTATCACAGCTTGATGGATCCGTCTAATCTCTGTCCTCATGGGTAACTGGCAGTGTCTCTCATTTGGATTGACTAACAAAGTCAAAGGAGAAAAATGTTTTCCTATCTTCAAAGACATCTTTAAATATATTTTCTCATTGTATTGTAAATATCATCAAAGTCCAAAAAATATATATTTTTCTTTGTTACAAATAATTATATTACATGATAAAGCACATGCTCTTTTTGGCTATACTATATAATATCTTATTTCATCAGTTACCACGACTGAACTGAATGATGTTTAGCTGGAAAATTAAGATTACTATAACAAGGGACTCCACTTCCACCAACCAGCTGGTCAATCTGATTGTACAATTTCTGCATAATCTCCTTTCAGAACAACTATGAAGTGCAGTCTCTTGCCCACACAGTCCAAACTATTCAATAGCATCAGGTAGACCCTCTCATTATATAGTTACTGGTAAATCAAAAGAAGATTGTACAATCAGATTGTAACGTGTGACCATCTGTGGTAGGGTTGGGGAACCGGCCCTCCAGCTGTGGGTGAAACTACAAATCCCATGATGCATCTGTCTCTGGGAGTAATGCAATCTTGCAATGCTTCATGGGATTTGAGCGCCGGAGGTTCCCCACCCCTGATCTGTGGGGAGGATTTTTAAAGAATAGCGCAGAACTTTTCCCTTCATTCCTGTGTTATGGTTTTAGGCATTTGCACATTTTAATGCATTTTATCTTGTGTATAGTTTACAATAGTAATCATGTATTTAAGCAGATTTATGTAAGTAGTCTCTATACAGCCTTAGGTAGTCTGTTCCTGTAAATAAATACACAGTCCCTGTACACTGCAGGTCAGAATGAAAACTGAGAAGTCACGTGACTTGGTCTCTGGTACCGAAAATGACAAGAAATCTTAGGTTGCTAGCAGAACAGGAATAGGGGAAAACATCCAACAGGAACACTTGTTCCAGTGATAAGAAGCAGGGGCATTCCCATCACTTTGGAGAGACTTCCCCCTCATTTCCTGTTGTTTTTGGAGGACAGAGAGTGAATGGAAATCTCCTTATTGGGACATAGATGGAAACCCAATTCATTCTCTATCCAAAATGTAACTATTTTGGCTTTAGAGACACTTTAATGTTTCATGCTAACAAAATATATGCAGGGCATGTAAAGGAGCTAAATTGGCTGCGTCAATAATTGCTCTCTGGGGTGAAGAGAATGACAGATGACAATCTATATCTGATTATCAACACTGAATACTGATATGTTAGTTGGAGATTTAGAATGAGAGCTTCTGTCTGTGAATGGGGTCATTAAGGGGCCCATTTACACTTAAATCGGACCTTTACACTGAAAAATCAAATTCTACCAATGCATTCCTCTGTGTATGATGATTAATAATAACATAGACATGTCAGGTGTACAATGCTGTGATCTTTAAATACTTACACTTGCAGAACATTCACTTCCGGCTTTTAAAAGGCAAAATGACTTCAGGTGCCAAAACAATGCACACTGGGATTGCTGGGAAATCTCAACTGTAATCTCACGAGATGTCAGGGAAAGGCATTTTCCTCCCCTGAGATGATGTGCGTGGTCACATGTCTAGTCACATGTGCCAGAAATCCAGGAAATAAAAGGAGAGCTAGTAACCTGCCTTTAGTAAACATGGCCACTGCCAGAAGACTGGGGAAGAAAAGAGAAATAAGGTATACAAAGACTACAAAGCCGGCAATTATCTAGAAGTAAGTGTTTGTAGATTGTCATTACTAAACATTTCTAAAGGTGCGTTTGTTGTTATTTTAAATATATGGGTAAAGATCTACTTTAAGATCCCCATTGTGGTGTGTTAATGCACATGCATTATATGTGCGTTGTGTTAAGGTAGCCCATTCATTATGCACAGAGAAGATGTGCATTGCCATGTATTAGGGCAACACACATTAATGCGTGCATTTTTGGACGTGTTGCCACAACGCACAAGTGTAAGTGGGCCCTGATGGTGTTCTGATTTTGCTGCACCTGTGAACATTGAGGTTTGGCATCTTACAGTAAGATCTGACAATGATCCTGACAAAGAACAGGTGGTACAGCCTGTGCAATCAGATCAGGACACTTGACTATCCTGATCTCCTAAGATTTGTCCAAATTCACGATGTATAATAGAATACACAACTTCATTTGAACACATTTAATGGATGGTGTTCTACAAAGATGTAAGCCTGTCATCCAAGGCTGTACCTGAAAATAAAAATGCTGCTCTTAGTAGATCATCATATATACTCAACATGAGAACTCTGATCCCATAATATAGTCATCTGAATAAAGAAAATATGTTGATTACATTCACAAATCAGATACTTGTGCTTGACCTTTACTATGCAAAGAATGAACAATGTAACTATTATTTGGATAAGTTCTTGACATGTTTCCAAATATATATGAAATGAAGGTACGACCACTTTACTTTTCTGCAGCTTCCTGCTAGATTAGACACTTGTCCTAATGTCATGTTAGGGCCAAATATGAACAGTCTTGTATTAAAACTCAGCCCCATCATTTTTTTGACTTAAAATGGTCATACAATTGGCAATTTGATCATGAGACCAAACTTTCAATTCATATTTTGTCAAATACAGAATGTAACCCATAAAATGGTGGTTTTGATCAACCACAAGTAGACAGAATTAATATTCCAAGAAAAAAAATCACATTTAAACATTCATTTTAACTGTATAGACAAAATATTGGTGCTAATTGAAATTGGCCTTTATAAAATCTAAATGTTGTGCTTAGAAAAGCACAAGTGATCAATACTAGCCTATTTTTTTTACCTCACAGTCAACAGAATTCTGGAGCTTGATCAAATTTGTGGGTGGTGGATTGCTAAGTTTCTGGGGCATAGTTTTGTATTTACGATTCCTGGTGGATCAAAAGTGGTTTAAATTGCCTGGAAAATGCCACATGTATGACCTGCTTGAGATTCTATTCACACAGATACTAGTCATGCACTTGACAACATTGTGCAGGAATGGAAAAGACTTCATAACATTGGCAATCTACTGCATTGCAGTACGCAATGTTGCATTTTGGGTGTGCTGATCTGCATTTCCCTATTCATGTCAATTGAATTAAATCTGTAACTTAGCATTAATTACTGGAGGACAAACCAACTAATACTTTCAAGTATTTCCATTGTAAAGCCAGTCTATTGGTAAATACAGACTAAAGATAACTCAAGGTTTGCATCCCCAGTGTAACACAATGAATGCTCTCAGTGATATCAGACATGTATGGGAGGATCTCATCCAGTGCTTACCCTGTTATAGTGCTGCACAGTTCTTACAACTAAGCAGAAGTTCCTAAAACCCATGTACTGGGTCACATTTACATTTTTGCATCAGTCATGGGACAGTAGTGCTGATTTTCAGTGACAAACGACATAACATTTTTAGTGCAATATCAACACAAACTTTGTCTCAACAGTGAATAATTATGAAGCCGCACAGATCAGCACCACAGTATAACACATACTTTTTTGCTTTAAAATGTAGCAATATGCAGATTGATAATGTAACTGATTATGTGTACATGGAGAAAAGTACAGAAATCTATGTCAACCAATCGGAAACCAGCTTTCATTGGTCTTACCACACTAAACTGCCGAAACTGGCTGTAATGGCTAATAAACATGTCAATCTTTGGCATCATGTGTACCAGCACATATTTCATCAAAAGCCTCCAGCTTAATAAATGATGCCTTGTATCTAACAGACACAAAACATGTTTTGCTGATTTTATACATATACATTCTAATAAACAAGTCATGATGTAGGGCGTCAGGGTCACATGGAGCACACCTGGCCATCCTCTAGTTTGGTAGTAAATCCTTAGTAGTGTTACCTTCCCATACTTTGGCATCAACCAATCAGAGCCCTAAATTGTGAGTCACCAGTCTCTAATCTCTCACATTGCCTGATGAAGGGACCCTGCATGGTCTTTTTTTTTCTGTAATATCATGATTAACTCAACGTCAAAAAAGGTGCTTTGATAAGGGCGATTTTGGTGTGCTGGTGACTTACTCTCTATGTCATATTCGGCGGTACCATCTGCTTGATACTACAGCACCCACCGAGACACAACAAAGGATATTCTGGTTAGGTGTGCGATGGGACAGCTGCATTTAATCAGTCTCCTTTAACTCGGCCTTCAGCGTTGAGGGGACAGAAGTTTCACAATGTTCAAGTGATGTGACTGTCATGCTACAAGGACAAGGATAGTCATGCTGTAGGAGCTCTAAATGTAGCAGGTTGGCTGCTGGAGAGAGGTGATTAATTGGGACACATACAGTAGGTGAAGTTGCGGTTATGGTCAGGGGAAAAGATGGGAGATAACACTACACTCCTACCAGAAAGTGAGATGCCTTAAAATAGTGAGAAAATATCACCACCACTTCCAGCATTGGTTTATCTCTGGACCACCTGCGATATAAAGTAATCTATATAATGAAATCATCTTTAAAAAATAGTTTAAGACATTTAGATTTAGGTTTGAATGTGACCCACTTGATGAAATGTTTTGTAATAATCTGTCCAGACTTAACCCTTTTTTCGGTGTAGTTCCCAAATATTTATATACAGAGGGCAAACATGTTTGGTAATTCTTATTTGTAAAGGTTGTAAGGAACTGTCTGACTCAATAGGAGTTCAATCAACTTTAACCAGGTGACCAATAGGAGTCCTGTATGAAACATACAACATTAACTGTATGAAACAGCACCAGGTTTGCCCATTAGAATTTAACAAATAGCCCAACACTTCTTGATATATGCAGCTATTGGGCATATCTTACATGATAAAAGCAGCAATGAGAAAGAATGAGAATACAGGATTCTCATCATTGTTTATTTTAACAAAATATAACACCCCCCCAAATCCAAAATCTGCTCTCGTCAATATTTCTAATTGCTGACAATGTTGCAGTCCGAGTCTCATAAGTTAATCTCTCTCTATAGCCAGAAACTGTAAATAACTCTGTAAAAATAACCTCTGTCTTTCTTTTTTGTGCTCTAACAGCTGTAAATACAGACCGGGGACATCATAAACATTACTTTGTTTATATTTATTAGTCTTCAGTACACTTGTAGCCTGCACAGCAGGAAATCTGCACATCAAGAGTAAAAGCAATAATGATTTTACTGGATAAACTTGTTTGTTGGGGGGAAGGGGGTCAGGAGGACGTAGCCAAGTGCATTGGTGTTAATTTACTAAAGGCAAAGAGGCTGTTCACTTTTCAAGGGAATTTTCCCTTAGCTTAGTGAATAAGGTGAAGCTCTGTTAACTTGCGTCATCCAATCATGTGCAAGCAAACATACTATTTTTTAAAAATGTTTCCTTGTACATGATTGGGTGTTTGTTTGCAAAGTGAATTTTCATCACATACACTATGTTGAGTGTAAATTCCCTTGCAAAGTAAACAGCCTGTTAGGCTTTAGTAAATCAACCCCAAAAAGCTTCAGTCTCTTTAGTGACTACATGTGCCTTCTGAGAGTATAGTACCGTATAATATAGATCAGGATATAGATCAAATTATGGCTAATGGCACTGAAGAGATTAGTGGTGATTTACTGTTCACTTTCAACACCCAATTGTGTACAGAGAAATGGAAAAACAAGGAATTTCCTTGGTAGGATTACTGAAGTGAATACAGTATCACTGAGCTGAGAAAAAATGAAATTCTTTAGTAAATCAACCCCTTTGAATGAAAAAGGTAGGCCTAAAAGAACACGTATACTTTACATTTATCTGGCACCAAATGACAAATACTATATAACAATCTCTTCCACAACAAGCGCCTGTCGCATGAGATATGGATTCTGAAATCCCTGAATACAAAGTATCGGTTTCTTAAAAGCGGTTATGAACACAATTTTAGAATCATCAAACTCTAAAAGGCTATACATAACTTAATTAGCTACTAGATCAACACCTAAAAGCTTGGGGTAAAATTGATTCTAATGCTTTTGTGACGGGGGAAAATGTAACATTTATAATGGCATCTGAGCTGGATCCTGCCAGCGTGTTGTGTTAGTTGGTGTGATGTGGTGCCATTCATGCTGAACTGCATTTGTGTTGAAGCCCACAGAACAGTAACCATACATTGTGGTGTGCCGCATTGCTAAATATGGTGCATGCACCGTTTTTGTGCGTTTGGGTGCATTAGGGCTGTGTAAATGCAATGCACGTTATCACGCGTAAGTCAACACACTGCACAGATATAAGTGGACCCTCAGGGACTATGCAGAGTCTAATAGTTTCAAGTGTTACCCCAAACCTAAACATTGCTTGCAATGCCTGCTAACTCGGCCTGTGCAGGGTTTCCAAAGAGGTCAATTAGGAACCTTTATGATTTTTGTGTAAGCAAATGCTGATTATTTCCTTTTCAATGGACATTGCACCAGATCTCGCTGGCATGGTAATATGATCAAGGAAATATCTCACCATCCATAATTCTAGTTATTTTATCTATACTATCTAATCAGACCATTTCCAGTTGAATGAATAATTTAGAGGGAAATGTGCGAGGGTTGCTGATGTGTTTACGTTCTGTGAGCCCAATTTGGACCAACATTCAGGAAATTTTATACAAAGTAGAAATTTCTGCAGCATCGTGGTCAATTGGAGAGAATGCTGGGTAAGAAACATCAGAAAAAGAGATCCAATAGCTAAAAATGAGCACGCTCATGCATTTGATGTGAACAAGTCCTCAAATGGGCCCAAATCATTACTAAAGATCAACACCAGAAAGAACAGAAGGCAGTGAAACAAAATGTAATGTAACGCTGGAAGTGATGAAAGGTGGAGTCTAATCACTGCCGCTAAACCAGACAACAAAGTTTTCTAAACTTTTAGTTTTTTTTATATTTTTTGCAAGCAGACAGCCCCATAAGAAGTTGCAAGTGGACAAGGTTCTGATAACACATAATCAGAAGCCCAATAAGAAGTTGAAAGTGGACAAGGTTCTGATAACACATAAATCAGAAGCCCAATAAGAAGTTGCAAGTGGACAAGGTTCTGATAACGCATAAATCAGATAAATGGTGGCTTTATACATTCATATTAATACAGGGTTTAGCATTTGTATGACTTTTACTAAGTAACCGAACAGTCATTTCTGGAAGGCTTACATTATTCCATCTACTTAGAGAACAAACTGATGATAAAAAAAGACAATAAAGACATTTATTTATGCTACACCAAGACATGCAGGGAAATCAATTCCAGAATTATCCTGCCTAACAAAAGAACTCTGATCACTTTAGACATGACCAGATTTATCATACAAATAGAAGCCACTAAATCCAGAAGGAAGGTCTCATTTTTGATTAGTTTGTACTCTCAAAATAATTCTGGCCAAAGCAGGCCTACAGTGAATAACTACAATAATTAAGTCAAGTTTTGTGTGCTGTGTGAACATAAAAAAGAAAGCAGAAATGGATCTGTAACTGAAACTACAAACATAAAACAGAAGATTTTTTGGCAACAATAAGTTACTAACTGTTTACATGAAGGTGCCAACTTCCAAAAACTGGAGAAAGAGGAGTGAGTGTGTTGCCCAGAATAATCAGCTTCCATCTGTCTTTTTTCTAGTTCCGATTGGTTGGCTGGATAACACAGACACTTTCCTGTTTGTAAACCTGCACTACAAATATACATGTATGCAACTTTCTTATTTTACTTCTCCATACTGCAAAACAGAAATGTGGTTGTGTATGTAACTTGGCTAACTGGTCATGCTGACCGGGAGTTACTGTGCATATTATAAAATAAGTGGGTTCCCCCACACTTTGTGGCACCTACAATCAAATATATGACATATTACATTTTCAGTCTACAAACACATAGAACATGAGCATTATTATGAAAAGCTAGAGTATTTCAGTACACTTCAGTTTCCAATGCAAAAATAAGTTAACAGAAAAGTAACAGCGTCACCTGGGATTCCATAGTAGATTTTTCCTATGATCGCAATGATGTGCCAATCTCAAATCTCCCATCTCTTTTTAGTTTTGAAGAACAATCTTAATTTTCGACCTTCAGCGGGTGCAGTTTTGCATAATTAAAGCCACAGAGGGCAGATCAAGAATGTTTTTAAAACGTGGGAGATGTGCAATTGTCCCACATTAAAAATTGGTTGAAAGCATAGTAAAATAAAAAAAGTTTCCACTAAGATAAACAAAAAAATGGAGCATATGATTTCCCCAATTAAAAGTTCTAAACAAAATAATAACAAAAAAATCCCAGACTCGGTAGTTCCCTAACAATTATTCAACATCCTACTGTTTCCCTTACTACTTTTCCTCTGACTACCCTTTGACATGCTGAATGCCGATATACCTAGTGTAAAGAAACACCAGACTGGAGCCGACTCTGATATGCAAATAAATACATGCTTTCATCTCCCAAACATCTTCTCATATGTAAATCTTCAGAAAATCACAGTGCACTGGCATAGCAAGTGTTACAAAATATAGGCTACAGGTACCTATTTATAGGTAGTCCTTTCTTTAAATATATACACCTGTCTCATAAAACATTTTCCAAATGACTTTAAAATGTATTAAAGAGATTATGTACCATTTCTAGCCCAAAAAGGTTACGGTGATAAAACGAACAATGTTTCAAGTGTTTATCGTACCATTTATGTACAACGTATGGTATATTAAACGGTATATATCTAAAGCTGCATAGTTTTAAGAAGCAGAGTAAAGTCTGATTGATTTTGTTGTGAAATAACACTTGCAGCATCCCTTATATATGGTCTACCGGTTGTTGTTACCTATTGCACTAAAATACCATCCAATGATGCACCAAATTCAGATTCTATCCACTAATTCATGTCAGCTAACATTGCTGCAAGTAGAATCATTGTAAGTGGGTTACTGTGACTATGAAGCTGCTGAAAAACCCTAAACACTATATACCAAGGGAGTTGGAGGTTCTCAACAGCCAAAATGAAATATATATTCAGCTTTAGAACAAGGAACTTTAGAAATGGAAACAAGGCACTGTAAATCAATTTTTTCTAGAGATTCTATATAAAGAAGCTTGCAAGCTATATGCTTGCTGTTAAAGTATATGTAAACCCAATCCCTCATTAAAGCTTTAACATTAGTTTCAAAAAACAGTTTTTAAAAGACATTTTGCACGAAGATCGATGCCTTTTATTGTGTAAAATTTAGGGGTTCACGGATGCTATTGCTATGCTTCAGGAGCTGCGACAAGAAGAGCTTTGGCTCCGCCTTACAGAAGCCACACTGTCTTTTGCTGGCTACTTCTCTCTCATTGCCCCTTCACAGATCGTTTTGTATCCTGTGAACCATTCACAAAATACCATCTGCATATACTACTGGGACTTTTCAGGTGCTATCTTAATTGATTCACACAATATACTTCCTATATAAAATCTTTTGTTTTATTATACAAAAACTCTATAAATCAAAATCATAAAACATCATTGCTTCAGTACTTGTGTTTATATGCACCGAATCCTCTCACATAAGAACCCTACTACTCCCATCAAGAAAGTTAGGTATGTGGTGCAAGGGAAGTTATAGTAGCCAGGACATTTACTGACTATTCACAAAAAGCAAAGGGTTCTGTGAATGGGCAAGGGGAGAGGAGGAGAGAGCAAGCAAACAACTTCAAACGACTCTCATCTTAGCGCTGAAGTATAGTGATAGATTTACTATTCGGCACAAATAAAACCCAAAATTAAACACAAACCACAGAGATCCTGGAGGTGGCATAAACCTTGTAGGATGTAACTAGTTGTAACGGCACAATTAAAAAAAACAAAAAAAAACATCCTGCAGTCTTTCAATAAAAATAAAAAAATACCTGGTGATCTGGCTGTCAAGGTCCTTGTGCAAGCACTTTATTTTATAGGATGACAATGCTTTGTCCCAGTCTCTCAGTTGTCCTATGTTGTCACCCTGTTACATGCTCTGCCCCGATATAGACTACAAGCAGTCCTGCCAACGCTCACTGCATTGCACAGGTATGTTTCACCCGCTATCACCATGAGAAAGCCTACCCTGAGAAAAGTCATGAAGCCATCACTGGAGTGCATGCACGGAAACAGAAAGTGGCTACAAAAACTGCAGGAGATCAGCAATTCTGATATGCAACAAGGGATAAAAAGAAATGTGTTTAGGATAAACAGTGTCTTAGCAAACAAAATGTCACAGTTTGGGTTTACATGCACTTTAAGATAATATTGGGCTGGAAAAGAAATACATTATTTATACAAAATAGAGATTATTCCAAAAAAATGTGAAGTAATCTATGTTATAAATGCATTAGTTTCATTATTGAACAAACAAAATAATTACTGTATTCTATTTGGACATTCTAGGTCTTTCCATTCTTAGTACATTTTAACAAATTGTGAAGGAGGTAAGCCCAGATGTGTGGAATGACCACATTGACCTGGGCCTACAGCAATCATTTTTTTTTAAGGAAAAGCAGATGGTAAGGTCAACTATCATCATTTTTTTTCATGTCTTTCGCAAGTCTTCATATTAGGAAAGTAACATTTTAGTACACATAAAATATATCTGGTTATATTATTTGAGGTGTGGAGAACTTTGTGGCCATAGAAATGTTTGGTAATGCCCCTGCTTGTAGGGGCAGCTATTCTATATGTCCAAGACAAAACAAATAATCTGTTCATGGGATAAAAGAATATGAAGAATTTTACCATGGTCGAATGAGTACTTCAATTACAACAAAACTGGGGTTAGAGTGTTGTTAAAACAAGAATGCTCCAGTGGGCATTAAAGCTTAAAGAAGAACTCCAGGAAAATTTTTTTCATCAACCCTTTTAGTGAGGCTACAGCCACACTTCATGAGTTAACTGTGCGTTTTTGTCTAAGTAAAAAAAAAAAAAGTTATAATCACCTGAACCGGCTTGTTCTTAGAACGGGTCTTCCAGCCTCTCTCCCCCTCTGCTGCAGTGGCCTCTGGTCCCGTAAAATCATTACATTCTATACACCGAGTATAGATCTGAGAATGCTGAGGAACAGTCCAATGATGCAGTGTAGGAGAAGAGAGGCGGGAGGGAGAGCTGTGACAGCTGGCCGGCTCGAAGCTTCTGATGGGTATAACATTGCTATTTTTTAAGCTAGACAAAAAAGAGCCCCTAACTACTCCTGCACTGCAAGGGTTAATACATTTTTTTTCCTGGAGCTCTTCTTTAATCAAACTTAAGTATAACATTTTTACTAGCAGGTAACACAACATGATAATAAAAATGGAGCCTAAAGGTTTTCTCCACTGTATCTAAATTGTGACGATGCCATGCAGGAACAAAGAAGGCTCCCTGCATGTTCCACCAACACCTGTACCCACATTATTTCTTCTTTTAGAACAGGTATAATGGCTGGACCGTTTGTTAGTATATGTGACTTAGTTTGAAGACATAACGAAAAACAATGGTGGCACTGAGGGTTCAAATATTGCTCACCAGAGGCCATTGAGAGTAGTGGACCTTTCCGTATAAGCACATCAAGGGTCTGAAGGTGTTGACATCTTAAATGAAGTGGAAAAGCCTTTAAAACACATCAACTCAGCAAATACTGAACATAACCGTAATACGGGTAGCTTGCAAAAAACCACAGCAGACTTTGAAATCCTTAAATCTTCAAATGAAAGCTGCATCCACATTCGCATTCACCACCTGCTGGCCAAGTTTAGGTGCATTGGTTTAAAAAAAATTCTTCTTAGATATGTTAAAATACATAAATGAGAATAAAACACAAAATCTAGGATCATACGGCATGGTATGAAGCAAAGATAACAGGAAAAGATGTAGAATCCTGCTCGATATGGTTGGTAGAAATGCATGAAAATGCAGGACATTTAGTGATTCAGTAGTTAAATTGATTTTTAATCGATTTATTTTTCAGTTTTGTTGTTCTACTAGCTTCTGGAATGCCTGAATCTCCAGTTGGAAGCAAGGTGGGTTAAGGTGGGTTCCTGCTTTGTGTATCTTGCAGCTCGGTCTCCTTTTCCCATTGAACCTGTGCAGTCAGGCTCTTCTGTGGAAGCACATCATAAGGGATACCAACAACGTATCCTGTTTGCATCTGCCGATGGCAAAAGAGAGAAGTGGGGCGTCCAAGTGTTTCAGAGTCTGGAACACCAGTAAGAAGAATTGTGGGGAATTCTGACCTGGGTCGGTCACAGTCTTTAAAAGGTGTCTCTTCCCTGTTTTGCCTGCGGGGTGAAGGCAAGAGATGTTTTCTGTAAAGGACACCATCATCTTGGCCAAACTTCCGGTTTTCACTAGCACCTGCACTCCGTGAGCTCAGGGTGTCTTCGCTGGGGGTACCCGGCTTCTTCTGGCGGAGATACAGAAATACAGTATAAACAAACAGTAAGCACAAAGCAATGCCAATTTTTGAGCCATCTAATTTTGGCACTCCTGATTGAACATTTTTTGAGGATTACATTTTTTTGCTGCCACTAGCAATCAGATTTTTTCCCCCTGTTCAAACATCAGAAAATGAATATATATATATATATCCATTGTTCTTTTACAAACACAGGTCAATGTGTCACCCTGTGCAAGGGTCCCTGCGTGGTCCTGACATGTTGGCTATATGGCCTATGTGACATTATGTAAATAAAATCACTTTGATTTTTGATGCATATAGAGTGCTGGTGACCTTTCTTCCTTGTGAGTGATCGCATGGCGCCATCCATGGTTGTCCTGCAGTTTAAGTTAAGTTGTTTTTTTTATTTTGAGATGAAGATCTGGAAAAACATGCATACCATCCATTGGTTATTGAGAAACAAGCGAAGCTCCTGGATAAGCATCACAAGCAGGAAACTAGTATTTCCAAAAGGGAAGGACAGCAATGACCGCCTCCCGTTTAGTTCATTACAGTTTCCTGAATTTCTTTTAAAAGTAAATAAAAAACCATTTTTCCAAATTACCCCGATAGACAATTACCAAGTCATGTTTTTCAGACCTCCAGGCACTTACACAGATAGTATTACCATTGTACTTGACTTCCTGTCAGCAGATCATATGGTCGAAGGCCTATGCCTCTGATCATGTAGCACGACTGGAGGGAGCTTGGAGCATCATTTTCAACCCCCCTAGAAAAACTGTGGATGTAGCTTTCAGTTAACATTTGAGTATACATCTACTATGTAGCCCTTGGTTTATCAAGTGGAAGGCTGGGCTACAAGGAGAAACAATTAAGCATCACAAACAAAATATAGAAGGAAAATTCCGACTGGAGAAATCCCAGTACAATGAGAAAGAAAGACTGAACCTCATTCTGGTGGGACATTATTTGAATACATTAATTTATGCCATAAAAAACTTTGATTCTATGTTTTTATTTTAGATTCTGGCATTATAATACACTCCCCATGTTGTCAGAATGTATCCCTGTGGGTATGTGTTCTCTCCATATAAATATCAATTATTCTGAAATGATTTTTAGGAACATTGTTTACTGTAAGCAAGTTTAGATCCATTCTACAAAAGTTCATACTTCAGCAGTCTAACACAGAAGTAGTTTATTAGCCAACTAGTTAGTATCACACCTATCTCTTGGCCATAAATTCTATTCAGCTTTGATGGAATTTGTGCAGTTTGTTGAGATTTTCAGCATCGTGTTTTCACTTCTATGAAATTCTATGCATTCTCATTGCAGGAATCTTACCACCTTAACAACTGAATTCAATGAAGACTATTGATAAGTTTTGCAGAGGTAACGTAAGAAAATATCACACAAAAAAACCTAATGCACCGAGGACTGACTGGGCATGCTGGGAATATGTTGGAATGCATGATGGGCAAGCAATGGGTTGCCTACCTTTGGTATAGATTTTTTTCGTCCATACTCATTGATTCTGACTGGGCTGGCTGACATCACAATCCAACAATTGAATGCAGAGAGAAACATCAATGCAACATTGATAATCAGAAAGAGTGATAAGGAAGAGCTCTGGAAATCAGTAACTAAACATCAACATGTTTTTGGTTTGTTTTGTATCTGTAACTCTTTCAAAAGCTCTAACAGTATGCTATATAGCGTGTGGTAACAGGAGACGTTAAACTGTCCACTACATCTGTGCTATAGGACAGGACCAAGGGTCTGATTTCTATTAAGCAGAAAGGTAACCACCTGTTCTTACCAACTGCTTACTTTAAACAGACAGCCTATTAATTATTAATAGTAAAGGAGTGAGCACGTAATCCATACAGAGGTGCAAGCATAAGAAATAGCATTCTTTCAGTTGCTGCATCATGTAACTGCACAATATAGCTTGTATTGCCCCATTTCATTGTCCTGGCTAAGTGGAAGTGAATCACCCTTTACATTTGGGGCTTTACTTTCGCTAATAAGTACATACATTTTCACCACTGGAGCACAATTATACAGAAAAAGCATGCATACTGTGATCACACACGTTACCTTGTTCAGAAGCCCCTGCAATCTGGCTAACTTGCAATACTTGTATGATGCTTCTACTACCCATTTACAAACAAACTAGAGAAAACCAGTGAATACATTTCCTCCAAGCGATACTAAATTCAGTATGATGCTGTGGTAAGATCTGACCAATAAAATAGTACAATGGATGCCCACCACTGAAGATGAGAGCAAGTACTGTCCACCAGAAAAGGTACATCAATGCAAAGGGTTAGGTCTGCAATATAGACGGTTATTTTACAAATGTTTTTTAATTGCATAAAGTGGATTTACCTTTTACATTTCCTCTAGAACCCCATGAAGTCTGTAAATCCACTAGGGACATTTCCCTTTACTGTGTATCTCAGTGACACCAGGGCAAGAAATGAGAGGACCCAGGATTAAGGGGAGAGACACACAACAACAAAAAATCTGTCTAAGGTCCTAACTAGGGATGCTCCGATACCACTTTTTTAAGACGAGTACGAGTACCGATACTTTTTTTCTAGTGGAGTTCGCGGCCATCTTTTTTCATTGAAGATGCGATGGAGGTCCTGTGTGCGGCGGTTTCAGGTCCTTGAAGATGGCGGACGCGGCACAGGTACTCGTTTTTTGTATCGGAGTATTTGCACGAGTACGAGTACTCATGCAAATACTCGGTATCGCCGCCGATACCGATGCTTGTATCTGTATCGGAGCATCCCTAGTCCTAACCTTTTCATGCTGTAATAAAATGTGTGTTTTTGTCATTGTCTCTGTTCCCATTGGACAGTTTTGCAATCACTTTATGTCGCCGGGACAGGAAATGAGGGTCAATATTCCTTATTTGGACAAAGATTATAATATAAAGCAAACAGAGATTCTAACTCTTCCATACTCGATCCTAAATTAAAAGTGTGCTGCCCTCAGCGAATCTGCCGCTCCAGGCAAACGCCTTGTTTGCCTCGCGGCAGATATGCCCCTGATTACAGTAGCAATATATTTTTCTTACACTTAATCTATTTTACAGGTTTACCAACATACCATAACTTTGTAGTCTAAATCCTCAACTGAGCGAAAAAAGTCCAGACTTTTGGCAGCTGTGAGCCGGGCTCCACCGGTATCAGAACTGTGAGTGCTCAACGAGTCCAGAATTTCTCCCAGGAGATCCATCTCTCCCCCTGGACGTGAGGAAAGGCTCACATCATCATATGAAGCGTCACTGTCATACAAATATCCAGATGCTTCTTCACTGTCTTCCGATGACAATCTGAGGAAGGCACATACATTAAGTGATAAATGGAGGACAGAACTCTTGTACTGCTCAACAAGAATTACAATTAACTAATTAATGTGACATATCCGCAGAGTTGATTCTGTGATGAGAAAACCTGAGGAGATAAGCTGGGGGTACATCTGGGAACAAGAATTGAAGATGATAATAAATCAAAATGATTTTGTGTGTTAATGTTAAGACAGCAAAGTTAAAGAGAGAATGGGGAAAGGATCTGTTAGGAAAGGAAACTATCCATCTCATAGGGTGAGAGATGAGAACGGCTAGTGGTACTGCAAGTAAAATAAATGTCACATGTCATATCTAACTGCAAAGTAAACCGATGTAACCTCAGACACCTGGACAATAAAAAGTCAAGAACTGTCTTTTGTTCCAGAAGCTGGAACCAAATATTATTTACCTGCTCTTGGTCTGTGCTTAGTTATTTAAAAAAAATTAAACATCAAAGTTATTTTAATGTGAATTTTGTGTCAAACATATTCAGACCTAAAGAGATACTTTACTATTAAAACATATTCAGACTTTGCATTCAAAACACTAGCACTGATTTTAACAGGCAACATTGAGATTACACACATTAATTAAGCAATTTGAGGCTTGAAACTTTAGATTGCGGAAATTTCAGAATGAGAAATCCTCAGTCAAATATAAGAAAAATGTTTGTTTTATAGAATGGGCTAATGTGAAACAGAAAGGGATGATAAAGTCCACCTTTGGAGATGTTGTTTGGTGTTTAACTTCAGCATTATGAGCCGACAAACTTGATGCACCCTTCTTCTTGCAGGACATGGTGATGTGTTTAATACACAAGCCCCTAGCTTTATAATTAGAGACGGTCCCTAGCTAGCACCACCTACGGTCTTTGTTACTGCAAGTATATGCTCTGCGACTCCAGTGCCTACAGTAGTTGTAGCTTCCACAGAACAGAGGAACAACATTAGCACTGCTGAAACTCTCCTACCATGACCTCCATTCTCTGAGAGTGGGATGGTGTGTGAAAGACAAAAATTAGTTATAACGACAGCTTATTTTACAAAAGAGCTTGAAAATCCATATGGCAAAAGACTAAATGCCAATGTGATTTAAAAAAAACAAACTCTGGGCATATGAAACCTAAAACCCTTGCAGTGAGGTACCCCCTCACATCAAGGGTTAAGTACTTGTTCTGTCTAAGGAGCTAGAATAACAAAGATATACTCACCTGAATCTCACACCTGGCAGACTGCTAGACCGTTCCCTGCAGCCTTACTCCCCTTTCACTCCAATGGTCTAAGGTCCTGTGAGTCATCACATCCAATACATTGTAATGGATGTGAGGATGCAGAGGGACAGTCCATCGCCGGAGTGGAATGGGAGAAAGGCAGCAGGAACCGGTCTACAAGCCAGCCAGGTCCGATATTTGGGTGAGTATATTTTTGCTATTTTAGCTCCCTAGACTAAATGCTCCCTAGACTCCCTAGACTAAATGAGCACTTCACAAGATTTCACATGCCCTGATTTCTTCTTTAAAAAAAAGCCCTTTAGATATCCTCTAAACCTAAAATGTATATATGGAAACAGTTTTTCCAGTTACATTTTTCCATGAAGTTCTAGCAGTGAAGATGGGCTCCATCTGTTTGTGTGCTAATCGGAAACAAAACAACATTGCGGAGTCAGAAATACTCTACACTATTTGCAATACATAAAAAACATCCTTCTCACAATAGTTTGTGTTCCTAAGCTCAACAGGGAAACTTCCATATGAATTCAGCATAAGACCTGTGTCATTGAGTTACTCACTTGCTGGCACTGTCGGCTACATCTGAATCTTCCAGTCCAGAGTTGTGGCCTGTCATGTTCATCAGGTGCCGATTCCTTCGTGTCTGCAGGAAAAAAAAAAAAGCTAGGTGGATAAATATATATACACACACACACACACACACACACACACACACACACACATACACATAGTCCTGTGAAAAACTATAACAATTAAGTACACCACACGGAAAATTCTTGACTTTTTCGGCATATTTAAAAAGCTCAACCATAAGTTCTTTAGTTCTTTATTCAAACGGTACCTACAGATAACGGTAATATACTTAATTAAAAACATCTTTGACCACGTCTCTATTCAAAATTCCTTCAGTTGCAAGTCGTTTGTGGGTTTCCTTGAACAAACTGCCCATTTCAAAATCACACATTTTTATTTGGAAACCAAATCATGGCTTTGACTGAGGAAAACCACAACCCTCTATTTCTTATTTTTAAACAACTCTTTGGTGGATTTACTAGTGTGCTTTGGATCATTATTGGGTTAAAAGACCCAATTCTGGTTCACCTGGAACAGATGGCCTCACTATCTCATCAAGTACACTTTGATAGGATGCAGAATGTATAGTTGGCTTGATGATGACAAGCTAGCCAGGCCCTGAAGCTGCAAAGCAATTCCAAACCATAACATTTCCACCACCAAGCTTCACAGTTGTTAAGAGGTTCTTCACATGAAATGCTCTATTCAATTTGTGGCAAACATCTACTGTTCCTGTGACCATGCAACAGCAACAACTATATTTGTGTCTATAGCACATTGATCCACAACGCCTGGTCTTTGTCCGTATGTCCAATGGCAAATTGTTGTCTTGCTCTTAAGTTTTGGGGTTTTGTTTTGGACAGTGAAGGCTTTTTCCTAACACACCTCTCCTGCAGGTTAAATTGGTGCAATCTCCTTCTGATTACAGATGCATACACTTTAACGACAACTGTTGCAAGAACCACCCTTCAACTACATTTTGGAATTCTATTTTAGCATTAGATAATGAGCTCTAGGGCAAATTTGCAGGGTCGGGCAGACCCGGACAAATTAGTATTTTGAAATCTGGTGAAATGATTGATTTCATATAATTTGACAAAATGTTTTAAATCCCGTGCCAGACTCACTGGCATCCACACCTTTTTTTCTAAGGCCTTAGGGCTAGTTCACACCAGCCACAGTGCATTGCAGCCCGATTCTGGACGGAACGCACTGGATCGCATTGCAGCCAGCTCACTTTGTTGTGGGGCAGAAGGGGGCTTGGCGGTGCATTGAACTCAATGGCACTGCAGCCATGCCCTCCGGCCGCAATGCAACTGGCCGCACAAGAACGCGTGGCACATAAATGCCTGCGGTGCGGTCAGAAAAAAAATGCTGCAAGTACTTTTTTCTCTGACTGGACCAGAATGCAGGCATTGATGTGCTACGCGTTCACGTGCGGCCGATCGCATTGCGGCTGGATGGCGTGGCTGCAGTGCCATTCACTTCAATGCACCACCCCACAACAAAGTGAGCCGGTCGCAATGCAAAACAGTGCGTACTGGCCCCAATCTGGCCGGAACACACTGTGGCTGGTGTGAACGAGCCTTTAGATAGCTCTGTTGATCTTGGCATGATGACACCACACATGTCAATAGGCAAGGGACCCTAGATAATTGAGGTTTAAATAAGACACGTTACACCTGCATAATCTCTAATTAGTTTCTAATTATTGGAACCTAATGTGGAACACCCAATTCAAATTTTGTGGCTTCGAAGTGAAGATAAATGCAGGGGCATGCTTACATTTCTAAAATGACAAATATGCATTTTCATTAAGAACACACTGTGCATGGATGTCTACAAGAATTGAAAAATAGCAGCCAACAAAAGAAAAATGGAAGCACTGAAAGGCCACATAAACTATGCAAAGGAAATAAAATGAAAACAAAAAGAAAAAAGGCTTGCGACCAATTAATCATACACATATTTTTGGCTTTTTCCACCAGAGGGCAGTAGAGCCATCTTGGTTTTCAATGAAGTGATATTTTCATGGTCATTCTAAAACGGATGCACTGCTCAGAAGCTGGATCTTTAACATGGCATAATTATAATATGCTATCAGATACTTTAAATCCGGGATTAATTGTCTGAGCATAGCGATAACATCAACAAAACCAATCATTATGTGAGCAGCAACATATTTCACTTTAATCACAACAGCTGGATTAAAAACTGTAGCATTAGGGATTATTAAATCATAGCGAGAGACGGGTCATGACTTAACTCTCTCAAAATCGGCAACTACGTTTTTGACAAACACTGATCTCTAAAAATGCCAAATATATAATTATGACAGTAAATATATATTTTTACACAAAGCAGTGCCCTTCAAGAAACTGTTGCACTCTGTGACTATGAAAGGTACAACATTGTATTGCTATCTGAGACCAAGAGAGATTAGTCCATCTAAAATTCAGATTTCACACTGATTTGCAGTCAATCAGATCAGTTGGCCAGGCATTTCTGAAACCATGTTTAGATAAGGACATGATGCAGCTTTTTCGTAGTTTCCGCTTTCAAGATGAAATTGTTCTATATATAGTACATAGTTATTCGTGTTTTATATACTTCCCTAACCTGTGGCCAATTAGATCTCATTGTTGGCATGAATAAATCATTTGATTTTTTGATGATACTTTTATGACATCTAGGTTTTACATATCTTTTTCCATGGTTTAAAGAGCAATTTGGTAATTTTTCATATGTAATGTTTTCCCTGTTTTATGTCTGTAATCATTAAAATACAGAAAAAGAAGTTTGTTGCAAATAAACAACCAAAGACAATAATGGCAAAATAATAGTAATAATAAAAAAAAGCATTTGTATTTTACTTCATTTTCTTACTACCATCTTCCTTTCGTTTAAGCCAGAGTAACATGTTACAGGTATGAAGGGGTTACTTTCTATGTTGCACATCTCCCTGTGGCTGTTGCACAGCGGCAGAATTGATACTAGGATTTTTTTCTCTCTAGATCTAATTGGAGAATGTTTTTGAGCGGAATGTTGACATTTTCACAAGCCCTGCCAGGCTAACGAGGAAGTCACCATTGCTAATTAGAGAAGCACAGAGGAGAGGAGAGAAGATTATGGGGAACTGTGTCATCCTGATAGAAAACAACTTGAAACGAGCACTGTTAACTAGTGGTGGGGCTGTATATGATGGGGCTGTTTGTGATACAAATTGTTGCTCACTCCGTCTTCTAAAAAGAAACTTACAGAATCCAGCTTTTCGGTCTGATTTACAGGATCGACTAATGCATATTTCATGATTACAGATTGAAAAAGCAAAATTCATTACTAAGGTCAATTAAGGTATTTCGTTATTGGTTAAAATAAAATAAAAATTCCAAGTAAATGGAAAACCAGTTGCTATTCTGCTGCTGATTGGCAGGGGTACCCTGCTTGAAGCCGTTGCTGATCAGTTGTGTTACCAACATGGCCGATAAGTTCTTAGGCTACCATCTGAGCAGAATAGCTCAGCTTTTCTCAGGCAACATATTCCACCTTGGGAAAAATTATTTTCCAAGAAGGCTATGCTGTGCCATGGCAGCTAACCTTAGAAAGGCAATAGGTTTCTGAGGGTGACCAAATAATGCCAAGCAGCTCGGAGCAATGGCAGCATTGGAGCTACTATGCAGCTTTTTCAAACGCAGCTGATTGGTGAGGGTTTCAAGCAGAACAGTCTTGTTGATCTGTGAAGGTGGTGGTAGTGGTGGTGTAATATTGGTGGTGGTTTAATAGTGTCAGTTATGATATGCCTTTAAAGCAGGGGTATCACACTCAATTTAGTCGTGGGCCACATCAACATTATGGTTAGCCTCAAAGGGCCTGTAAGACTATATAAATGTATCTAATCTTTATCGTTATTGCCTTTGCATTCGATTATCACCGGTTTTAGTAATAACTTAATACCTAGATCTGAAAGTAGAAGTCTAGGAAATGGCCTGGTGGGCCGGATTCGGCCCCAGGCCTTGAGTTTGACACATGTGCTTTAGAGCAAATAATTGCTTTATTTGTAAATGTTAAGGAAAGCAGAATTGATCAAATCTACATATGCATCTTTAATTCACTTTAGTAGCATGCACTAGAAACAGTCGTTCATTTTGTGGACTGTGACTACTTACTGAAAATTTGTGCATCAGTAATTCCGAGGGGAATTTATCAAAACTGGAGCAGACAGAATCTGGAGCATGGCAACCAATCAGCTTCTCTCTTCAGTTTGTTCAGTTAAGATTTGAAAATGAAAGAGAGAAGCTGATTGGTTGCCGTCCACAGCTGCTCCAGATTTTGTCGGTTCCAGGTTTAATAAATTCCACTCTTCGTATTTAGCTTGAAGCTGTACAAATAAGACAATGAAATTAAAGGCCGATTGGACATTTATTGTAATGCAAATCTATAGCTTCACACTACTGCAAAGCCTTAAAATAATGGAATCAAAATTCTAAGATATGTAAGTAATCTTATTTTATCTGGAAAGAGACTTCTTACTGCATACTCTATCTTCTAATGTTCCAATAACTGGAAAAGTGATGACCATAAATACCCAAAAGGCTCAGTTGTTGGCAATAAACATTTGTGGAAAAAAAGGTGAAAGAGTTGAAATAAGCATTTCAAAAAAAGGTGAAAAGCCTTTTAGAAACACAAAGCAATCTACACGTAGGTTAACCATAATGTAATTGTCACTATACAGCATAAATTGTATCTACAATGGAGCATGATGCAAAGAAAAATGTTGCCCTACAGATAGACTTTCATAAAACCATTAGATGATCCATCTGTGACAAGGTGGCAGCCATGCTAAAGAAGAACTCTGCTCTAGACAAATACTCTTCTACTGTTTCTAATGGCAGAGCTGGTAAGATCCCTAAAATCTTATTAGTATGTCCCTTACTTCCCCTTTGGTCTATAAAGCCCATCTCTGGGCAAACAAAAAAGTACTCTTGCAGTGGGGCTAAGTGTTCAATTTTGCCTAAGAGACTGGGGTAAAGCAGATTTACTTACATTGTCCTTGATCCCGCTGGCTCCCTCTAGGCTACTAGACCAGTTTCCACAGCCTCTTCTCCTCGAGATCTGGCGCTTTAGGGACTGCTGATGTCATCACGTCAGGTTCTACATACCTGCATTAGACGTGACGCGCCGAGTGGCATTGCATCAGTGGAGAGAGGTGCGCTCTGACAGCCAAAGATCGGTAAGGTAAGTAAGTCTCCTTTACAACAGTCTCGTAAACAATAAAACTCTGCCAGTGCACTCTTTTGTTTGTCCGAGATGGGCTTTAAAGACCGGATGGAACAATGCATATATTGCAAGAAACAAATCTTCTGTAACAAACATTCAGAATAGGTGTTGCTGTGTCTGCCCTGCTTTAAAGTAATTAAGGGTTACTACAAGCCAGGCAATGTCTTGCCTGCATCAGCATTGTATGATCATGACTGACACATGTAACTGCTAATGAAAAGGCTGCTGTGTGATGCACCCAGCTTACATGTAGATTTTGGCTACCAGAGGCTTTCTTTAAAATAATCAGTTTTGTGTAATAAAACTATAAAGGAAGCAGATATGCAGTAACAATCCAAATTCACATTTATCCGTTTAGAGAAGGCAGAACAAAGTAATGTGATTACAAATGACCAAGTATGGTTTATATTCTTTAAACTAGTGGTGTTCAATATATTTTGCAATGCAGCTCCAGCTATAAATGTTGCATCATTCTGAGGTCCTTTCAGCTTATTATTGTTTTGGGCTTCACAAATAAAGAGTTCACTCAAAAAAAAACAATGGAATGAATAATGTGTCTTATAAATCGAACAACCCAAAACATGGATTAATCGACTATGACACTACCATGGGCCGAGCCCACAAATGACACATCCGTGCTTTACACACTGCTCTTCACAGGTTATGGCTGCATTCCTCACCTGTGAGAGTTTCCTTCTCTCAGAGATAGGACGCTGTGAGCTGCTTAATGGGAAGGTATTAGAGTTCATGGGCTCCACATTTTCCTCTTCAAATTCCTGTAACAAAACCATGAAACAAGCATGCACCATGCAGGTCACATGCAGTTAGAAACATGTTTAACAGACAAAAGCAACAAATAAAAATCACATAAAATTGCAGTGTGGTAAACGGTCTCCACTTCAGCTTTCACAAATAAAAGTGCTCAGAGTGTTAATAGTGTATTTTTACCCATGAACAAAATTCATTTTTTTTCATGAAGCAGAAATGCAGTCCCAGATTTGCAAGGAACCTCCACCATGCTTCAACAGTTCCTTGCAAGTCTGTGGCTGCATTTCTGCCAATAAGGTTGGGGATTTGGTCAGGATCAATGGTGTCCTCAATGCTGAGAAATACAAGCAGATACTTATCCTTCAAAATCATACCATCAGGGGGGCGTGGCTCTAAATTTATTCTGCAGCAGGACAACGACCCCAAACCTACAGCCAATGATATTAAGAACGATCATCAGGGTAAAAAAGAACAATGAGTCCAGGAAGTGATGGTTTGGCCCCCACAGAGCCCTGATCTCAACATCATCAAGTCTGTCTGGGAATACATGAAGGGAAAGAAGGATTTGAGGCAGCCTATATCCAAAGAAGATCTATGGTGAGTTCTCCAAGAACAGCCTACCTGCCAAGTTCCTTCAAATCTATGTACAAATGTACCTAGAAGAATTGATGCTGTTGTGAAGGCAAAGGGGGGTCACACCAAATATCAATTTGATTTGGATTTCTCTTCTGTTCATTTACTTTCCATTTTGTTCATTGATAAAAATCAACTATTAACACTTATTTCTGAAAGCATTCGTACTTTAATTGGACACTGACACAAGTTTTGTTATTTTGGCTGTTCACCCAAATAAATTCAATTTACAGTTAGAGAATCTGGGCCTAAAGTGCACTCTATCAGCTTTAGGTTGAGGGTATACACATCTATATCAGAGGAAGGGTTTAGGAATTACAGCTCTTTAATATGTAGCCTGCTCTTTTTCAAGGGACCAAAAGTGAATGGACAATTGACTTGAAAGCTGTTTCATGGACAGGTGTTATTTCATCATCAATTAAGTAGGTAAAAGTTCTGGAGTTGATTCCAGATGTGGCATTAGCATTTGGAAGCTGTTGCTGTGAACCCTCAACATCCGAACAGAAGAGCACTCAATGCAAGTAAAAACGACCATCCTTAGGATGCTAAAAAAAATCCATGAGAGAGATAGCAGGAACATTAGGAGAGGCCAAATCAACCATTTGGTAGATTCCAAGAAAAAAAAAAAAAGAAGGTGGCATTGGTGAGCTCCTCAACACAAAAAGGCCAGGACATCCTTGGTAAACAACAGTGATGGATGATCATAGGATCCTTTCCATGGTACAGAAAAACCAATGCACAACATCCAGCCAAGTAAAGAAAACCCTCCAAGAGGTAGGCATATCATTATCCAAGTCTAGCATAAAGAGAAGACTTCAGGAAAGCAAATACAGAGGGTTCACAACAAGGTGCAAAACCATCCATTAGCCTTAAGAATAGAAAGGCCAGATTAGACTTTGCCAAAAAATATCTAAAAAAGCCAGCCCAGTGGTGGAACAGCATTCTTTGGACAGATAAAACCAAGATCAACCTGTACCAGAATGATGCAAAGAAAAAAAAAAATGGAGAAAGCTTGGAACGGCTCATGAATCTAAGCATACCACATCATCTGTAAAACACAGTCTAGGCAGTATGATTGCATGGGAAAGCATGGCTTCCAACGACACTGGGTCACTAGTGTTAAGTGATAGTGTGACAGATTCAGTCTGATGAATTCTGAAGTGTATAGGAATATATAGCCAGCTCAGATTCAGGAAAATTCAGTGACGTTGATTAGACGGTGCTTCACTTTACAGATGGACAATGATCCAAAACATACGGCGAAAGCAACTCAGTGTTGTTGTTTTTTAAGGCAAACAAGTGGAATATTCTGCAATGGCCGAGTCACTAACCTGATCTCAACCTGATCGAGCATGCATTTCACTTGCTGAAGACAAAATGTAAGACAGAAAGACCCATGAACATACAACAACTGAAGACAGCTTCAGTAAAGGCCTGGCAAAGAATCACAAAGGAAGAAACACCACATTTGCTGATGTCCATGCATTCCGGACTTCAAGCAGTGATTGCCTGCAAAGGATTCTCGACAAAGTATTAAAAAATGAACATTTTATTTATGATTATGTTCGTTTGTCCAATTACATTTGAGCCCTGGAATAAGAGGACTGTGTATGAAAATTGTTGCAATTCCTAAAATGTTCATATGATAATTGCTGTGAGACTGATGAATACTGCTTGCCAATTCACAATAGCTAACTTAGAATACTAAAATAGAAACACATTTCCAAATAAATGCCAGTTGTATTGCACAATATTGTTTTATTAATTATCAACCACATTACAAAAATGCAATCTAGAGAGTCCTGTGTGTTGTACAGCTGAACATCCCTACATGAGTGCTTATAATATCAAAAGACTGCCAAACTATATTAAGATTGGGAGTTCCACAGCACATGGTAAGCCATTCTTCTCCAAAGTCCTATTTCTAGAAGAACTTGGTGAATAAACAGATTGCTCTAGCTTACAGGATATGATGGGGAGGGAGGTATAGTTTTAGAGAAGACATAGGTACATGGTAAATATCAACTATAAGTAGCATCCATTTATATACAACTTGCCTATTTACTCTTTTATCACTGGAATGTAGCTATACATTTTAGTTTTTACAGAAACTAACTGCAAAAGAGTCTGCTGAGCAAAGGTTACCAAGAGCACATGACAGCTCAGTAAACATAGGCAGAGGAACCAAGATGTCCTGTGTCACAAATACATTTATTACTGCTACATATAGTTACATAGGTTGGGAAAAAAAGACAGACACAAGTCATCAAGTTCAACCTACAGAGAAAAAAAAGACAGAAAACTACCATAAACAGAACCCTATGCCCACAGTTGAACCAGAGGAAGGCAACCCCCCCTTATAATGCATAGTTCGGTCTGTTCTAACAGGCGGATAAAATCCTTCCTGACCCCATAAGGCAAACAGATATTCCTTGGATCAACTAAAACTGGCATTTTTTTAAACGTAGAAAATGTTAATATATAGTTATATTTTGCGCATTTAGGAATGCATCCACATTTTTTAAACAGCAAACTAAGCTAGTAAGAACTAGTTTCTGAGGTAGCCTATTTCACATTTTCACAGCTCTAACTGTGAAAAAGCTGTTCCGTATGCAAAGGTTAAATCTCTTTTTCTCCAGACGCAAAAGAGGGCCCTCTTGTCCTATGCAGTGACCTTAAAGTGAACAATTTTGCAACAAAGTTCACTATGTGGACCATTTATGTATTTATACATAGTGATCATGTCCCCCCTTAATCGCCTCTTCTCCAGAGGGAACAAATTCAGTTCAGCTGATCCCCCCTCATAGCTGAGCTCCTCCATGCCTCCTATGAGTTCAGCTGCCGTTCTCTGCATTCTCTCCAGTTGCACAACATCCTTTTGGGAACTGGAGACCCAAACTGAACTGCATATTCCAAATGAGGTCCTAATAATACTTTTTAAAGGGGCATGTTCATGCATCTTTCTCTGGAGTCTATACCCCATATAAAACAAGAAAGTATTTTGCTTCCTTTAGAAACTGCATGCTATTATTTAATCTATGGTCTACAGGCTATGGAAGACCCAATCATTCAGCGGCTCCTTCGGGGGTGAGCGCTACACATGTTTTTAGTCCATAACTTTACATTTATCAACATTAAACTTTATTTGACACATGGATGCCCAATCATACAGCACATTCAGATCTGCTTGTCAATTGGAGACATCCTGTAAGGACTGTATTCCACTACATAGGTGTCATCTGCAAACACAGAAATAGTACTTTTAGTCCCCAATTCTATGTCATTTATAAATAGGTTAAACAATAGGAGACCCAACACTGAACCTTGGGGGACACCACTAACAACCGCAGACCATTCAGAGTGTGAATCATTAATCATCACTCTCTGCATTCCATCTTTAAGCCAGTTTTCTATCTAATTAAAGACTGAATATTCTAAACCTATAGACCTTAGTTTATACATTAGCCATCTGTGGGGAACTGTGTCAAATGCTTTTGCAAAGTCCAAGTATACTATATTCACAGCCATTCCTTTTTCTAATTTATTGCTTATTTCCTGGCTTGTAGTAACGCAGATTTGTTTGACAACTGTGAATCCATGCTATCACTTATAATATTATTTATTAACTCTATTTCCTTTTCACATATCTTGTTATATATACAGGTATTCCTCACTTAACGACCGAGTTCTGTTCCTACGACCAGGTCGTTAAACGAATTGGTCGTTAAGTGAGGAACTCTATACAGTACTGTACTGCATTAGTACAGTACTGTATAGCGTTGCCGATGTACAGTACTGAACAGTGTACTGTACATCGGGCAATGAAAATACTCACGGGGACGCGCTGTGAAGAACGGAGGACGTCACTTCCCCCGGCGACACGTCGCACTGGCGCTGACGCGCGAGGTCGGAGGTCGCTCGGAGGACGGTCGTAAGTGCGAGTGGTCGCAAAACAGGTAAGTCGTTAAGCGAGGAGTATCTGTACATTTTTTAAAGGAACTACTATCAAATGAAAGAGCACCCAATACCATCACGACTATATTATCCATTTGAAAAGCTGAAATGCCTGTATAGATATATGTGGGATTTAGCTGTGCACCCTTTTGCTACATCTAACCTACTATTGGAGGCAAAAGGAGAAATTTACCAAACAGGTGGTAGTTTTGTGGGATTACTGCACAGGGACCAGAGTACGGCACAAATTGCACTGGTGGTCTCTACTTCAGTTGGCAGTAGGATTTTAAAAGCAGCTTTATTTACCCACCCCCTTCTGTCAGAGAATTGCATTGAATATTGCTCTCTGCTTTGTCATCTGGTATCTGGATATCTTTTAATCTCTTGAATCTCTCAACTTTATGCTGTTCCTGCCCGAACAGCAGGAGGAGAAAGTAGGTTGCAACATCTCCAGGTGGAGCTAGTAACATAACAGGCATAACAAAGAATTATGGGTTTGTCTTACAGAGGTTACCCTACTCAGCTAATTATTATTATTATACAGGATTTGGGGTAAAGGTTGGGGTAAAGAGTTCCAGAGAATGGGAGAGACTCTAGTGAAGTCCTGGAGCTAAGTTCAGAAACTGTCAAAGCAAGGCAATGAAGATCTGAGGGCATTAGGGGAAACCACAAGGAAGGTACAAGGTTCAAGTTCAAGGGTAAAGGTTCAGATGTAGAACATACAGCCAGTGAGGGAAGAATACAAGAGAACAAATGTAATCTTGACCTGAGACATTGAGCAAGATCCATACTACTGAGCACTGCATGCAGTATTTAACTAGAAAATACAAACTACCTATATGCATTATGTATACCTTCCCAAGACAGCCTCAGTTTTTAAAGGAAACCTTTCCTCAAAGAAACATAGAAGCTGACTTTCCATTCTGCAAATGCTAGTTGCCTGGCTGTTATACTGATACTCTAACTCCTGACTCAGACTTCTACCATATCCAAAAGAAAGGAATCTGCAGAATCAAACTTGAAAACAATGTACCTAAGGCATCTCCACTCCCCACCAATGCTTTAGAGTACAGTATTTGGCATTTCCATTCCCCACCAATGCTTCTGAGTACAGTATTTGGCATCTCCACTCCCACCAATGCTTTTGAGTACAGTATTTGGAGGTATAAAATATGCTACTTATCATCGTAGCTAAACATTTAGCAGAGCACAGCAAATACGAGTGGGTCTTCTTCTGAAGACAATGTTCAAATACCAGATTCATGCAATTTAAAGAATCCTGCTGCTTTTGTGCATCAAAAACACCTATTGCACATGTTAAAACAACACCACCACTACCTATAAATATTCCTTTTACTGCATATTTAATGTGGGTGATATATACACTTAATGCTAATCTATAAAAAAAATCATATATCATGACCTTTAGATGAAAGAAAAAGACATTTTACCTTATTTTTCAACTTGCTCTTTACCTCCTTGATGCCTTGTTTGGCCTGGTAGTGAAGTAAAAGCAGTAAATAATAATTAATTCAAAAATAATTTTAATTGCAAACACAGAATGTTACAACACTGATTATATTAGTGGATTGTACCCAAACTAAGTGTTAGATCTGCTCAATAGCTTGGAGTGATGAAACCTGAAAAATGCAATTTTTCAAGACCCCCTCCACCTATACATTGCTTACAACTTGAGCTCCTCTGAACCAGGGATATGGGGCCACCCGCCCTATCAGCCCTCAAACTGGGACATTCCCTGCCCTGCACATAAACAAAGAGGTAGGATTCTTGTACTGACATCATTGACCTTATATGACCACATGGCCATATTAGATCAATATCAAATCAACAAAATATAGCCATTTGGCCATATAAGGTCAATGACGTTACAGCATCCCGCCTTTTTGTTTACATGCAGCTGCACAAAGGGAATTCCCAGCCTGCCGCTGATTGGGCAGCAGCGAAATGAGCTTCCTTCTGGCATTGAAGGAGCTCATCCCTATTTATAACAGACCTTGTAATAATTTTTGAAGTCTGCATGAATACATTCCGAATATGCCAAATTGTGCAGCCACAGTATGTTTACGTTAACTTTTTTGAATGCAAACAATTGTACATACAGTATATCTTATAAGGTATCGTTCAATGCGAACAATATGAAAAAGTACAAAAGTAAACACCAAACATATTCCTGTAAATAGTAGTCTTTCTTCCAAAATCAGTTTAACTAATGCATGTACGCTGTATGTGTACACACAGCCACGAACATAAAAGCTGCTGTGCAGGTACCAGGATTTATATTCTTGTGTCATCAATAATCTAAAATCCTAACATAGGAATATGATTCAGATTGTGGATAATGCCAGGACAAAGATCAAGTCTATCTTCAGGGAAGATAGGAACAAAAAGGCATGGTCAACGGATGTATTGTATTCTTTTCTAGAGGCAAGAACTACATGTAACTAGATATATGCATTTAACCTAAAAAATACATATATGTTTCAGGGGCGGATCCAGAGTCTATTCCTGGGAGGGGCACTGCCAGAAAATTAAGTTAGCCCAGCCTCCAGTCTCCCACGCTGTCAGAAGCTGCATACAGCGTGTGCTGGTTACTACTTAAACATACATTTTTAAGGTACATTTGTCATTTTGAGCATTAATTCCAAACTAATAATGTGCTCCGTTTATCTTCCTGGGTGTTTAGTCCAATTTAGGATTTTCTCAAGCTGTGTAGTTACACACGTTAAGCTCAGTTTAAGTTTTCCATTTGCAGCTCATAGATTGTTTTGTGGATACTTTTTATGTTCTGCTAATGGGATCTTATACTTTCTTCCATTCTGAAATAGTACAGTATCTTGCTATAGGCTCTTTAAAGTCTAAAAGTCCTTTGAATGAAAATGCCACGTCTTGTGGCCTGGTGAGCTGATTAATTGGCTATTTGGCAAGTGACCTTATATTTGCTGTTTGTGTTGAGATCTTCTGATCTATTCTTTTTTTTTTTTACTCAAAAGGCATTGGTTCAACCTCCATGAAACCTGGCCTAGTTTAAAGAGGAACTATTACCCATACCTTCAAAATAACAAAGGCACCTTTAGAAATGTTTAGTGACGGCAATCTACATAGATACTTCTAGATAATAGCAGTCTTTTTATTCTTTGCATCCCGTATTTGTTTTTCCTCCACATTCTTCTTACAGTGGCCATTTTAACTAAGGGCAGATTAATCCATTTCCCTTTACTTCCAGGAACTCTAGCACATGTGATAAGGACATGTGACCATGCACATCACCTCAGGGGAGGAAAATGTCTTCCCTGAGATCTCATGAGATTACAGATGAGATTTCCCACCAATGCTCTGCTGATGTAACCTTCCCAGGATGAAATGCTTGGACACGATCATTTGTGCAAAAGTGGACAAGGAAGTAGAAAAAAAGGAAATAAAATAAAAACATATTTATTTAGCTAATGAATGCAAGAAGATTTCATATAAGCAAGCAGAGCTGCATGCTTATGTGATTTTTAGTCAAAGGGGGAAAAGGTCCACTTTGAGTGCAAGAGTAGAATCTTTACTGTGGCTGGGAATGATCTGACCACACTGGTGTCAGTATTCAAGCAGTTACCAAGTGAGGCAGAAATAATGAGGGAGTAAAGCATATGTGGACATAAATACTAAGTACAATGCTATGTAAAGGGATTGTGTTTTCTCCATAAATCCACCTGATCATACTGATGTAAGAATTCTACTAGTTTTTCACATGATTTAAGAGGATGTTTTTATGATTGCTTTGGTCTGTCAAGATTTATCTATAACTTGACCCAGTGAAAGATTTCAATCCTCCTCCCTAATTAAATGTCCTTCTATGTGTGCCATTAATTTCTTAAGTATATGTTCTAAGGCAATCTGGCCTACATTGGAGCATAATGGGAATATAAAAGTTAACTTAGTTTCATTTAAGAACCTGGGAACCAAAAAGACAACAAAACACACTTTTCATGGAAAGGGAGATTTCTGAAAAACAAACAACCCCTTTTGTGCTACCTGAAGGATTACCAGGTCTGCCCTGAACATGATCAGCTTTACTGCTTTCTAAGGCCCAATGGCGTTCCGATCAAATCCACTTGTCAGTTTTTCAGGAGGATCTGATCGAAAGTGCAATCTTAAGGTATGTGCGGGTGTAAACGGACCTGCATCTGTTTACATACAATGACCCCAGAGTCTGTCTAGGTCTGAAAACCCCCCAGAAAAGGGTCCCATTTTTGCAGAACTGAACCTGGCTCTGGCGCTCCACCACTGTCCTGAAATCATTAGTCTGTGATGTTTTAGAAAAACTGTCACATGACAATAAACAAAAATGTATCAGTACTCGTACTTGTAAGTTCTTGGGCAAGTACCAGTACTTGTACTCACAAAACTGGTATCGGTGCATCCCTTTATTTATAAAAACAAAATCATACATTAAATCAGAGATGTACAAATCCCAGGAGCTCCATGAGCTCCTTACAAATGACAGCTGCCTCCTAACATTTGAATTTTTCTCTAGTCTAGTCTTGGAGCTCGAAAAGTATCGGTACATGTACTTGTACCGAGTACTGTACTTTGTATCGGTGCATCCCTACTCAGAACGAAACGTGTTTGAAGTCCTAGCTTGGATGTTTATAAGTTTACAGAGCTGAATTACATCAAGTTGGGCTTAGAGGTCATTGTGCTCCTACAATCTCGTCATGTATGACTATATAGGCCTTGCTACATGGCTGTAGGTATGCCTAGACTCTACAATACAACCAAAACCATCTACTACAACTACTGGATCTAGCAGTTCAGCCAAAAGTGCAGCACTATTTATGCATCTTCTTATTTAATGTTGACCTGGATTTAGAAAGATGACTGCACAACCAAAAAACAATATCATATTTTGAAACAATTCATGGTTGCTGTAAGATACTTACATACATATAGGCATTCTTCATAACTGGGCTGGCTTTGGTCACTGCTGTATTAATCAGTGCTCCTCCTTTCTGTAAATAAATTACTAATAGTAACCGTGTACACATAAAGGTTCTTCACGTATTACAGTTTTCAAATGTCACAGCACATATTTTATTGAGAATTTTCATATGTATAAAGAAGGTATGAAGTTCAAGGCTCCTGTCAAAGCAGTCTTGTGCCTTGAAGGTTGTGTTTATTATTGTAGAATTATTTGCAAAGAAGTTGCAAAACCTTTATGGAACACATGATTTTAATTTTACACGTATCTGTTACTTATTTACTCAGTCCAGTTTTATCTTTTACAATAAGCATTCATTTTGTTTTTTTGAATTTGTATGTGCCAATAATAATTTTCTATGTTGTTTGAGGGACCTTTTGTAAACCTTCATGTGAAAAGAGTAAAGTTGGTTCACCTATCTGATCTAGGTGTAAGGTTCAGGTTAAGCAATAAAGACTAAGATTAAGTGTGAATTTAGGGGTTAGGTTACAGTTTAGGGCTCCAATGAGGGGAGGTTAAAATTTGGGGGTAAATGGGTCAGCAAAGTGGCATGGGACATTTTAAACATTTGTTTTCAAGGCCGAAACCCAGCAACGGATTCTCTAGTCAAAGACTTTGGGATAGACTAGGGAATGCATAGAACCTCTGTCAGGATTTATGGCCGTCTTAGTACTTCTCTTACTGTCTGTGCCTCTAACATTGGTCATTAGGAGTGGAATTTTCTGGTATGGGGATACATACAGCAATACAAAAACTAAATAATAGAGTGGGAAGAATTAGAACCTCGTGTGTTTTTATTGAGGTCTGCATTTTTTTAAGGAGACTTCTTTTGCTTCCTGTTCTAGTGGTAAAGGCCACAGTGAAAAGAAGTGTTGGAAAATGTCTCTAGTAGGAACACAAGGCATTAAAACCCTGCAGTGGTTCTAATTTACTTCATTTAAAACAAATGTTGGCTTGCGTTACCCTTTAACCCTTTTGCTGCTAGGCCCTGTGCTCCACTTTTGACTTCAGGTGGCCAGACCATTTTTGCAATTTTACCTGATTTCATAATGTTTCACTCACAGCTTTCAGAGTTTGCTACAAAAACCCCCCATAAAAAAACCCAAACCATACATTTTCTGATAATTAAAATGCTGACCCTTAGAATTAACCCTTTCACTGCCATTGACAAAAGGCTTATGGGCTTTTATACACACTCCCAGTTGCTAAAGTCATAGCTGGGAGTGTGCTTACTCTTAACAAGCCGAATGTCAGCTTTCTTGTAGAAGTAAAGCTGCCTGATTACTTCTACACCCCTTAAAAAGGTACCACCCAAACTCCCCCACCCCCATTCGGAGGTGTTAACTGGCATTTGCTGATCGCCTCTACACCAAATGAAGCCAGAAGCAATGAGCTTTTCATCACTTTTGGTTTCTGAGCCGTCACAGCGGCTGGGGAGGAAGCTGATCAAGCATTATCTGAGATACTGGGGTTGATTTACTAAGGGCAAATAGGCTGTTCACTTTGCAAGGGAAATTGCACTTTGCAGGGGAAGTTTCCCTTAGCTCAGTGAATGTGGTGAAACTTCACTTTGTAAAGAATACCCAATCAAAAAAACTGAATTTTTCTTTAACATGATTGGGTAATGAAAGTGAGCAGAGCTTCCCCTCATTCACTAAACTCAGGGCAAATTTCCCTTGCAAAGTGAACAGTCAATTTGCCTTTCGTAAATCAACCCCAGAGTTGGCCAGCTGCAAGTGGTTCTGTTCCACAGTACCCCTTGAATCAGTGGCTGCAAAAGGTTAACCTGTATATATGGAGGCTGCTATTTCTTGGTTTGTAAAATATCAGCTTAGGGGCTCTCATTAATGAAGCAATGATCAGGATAAGTAAATTAACTCTAGAAATCATTGAAGAGTTTTTACTTTCCATCCTTCAGTAGCTGCATGCTTCTTCCGAGTCTGTGACATGCTAATTAGTTAAGTAGGGAGCAAATGTCAGCCCTGGAGCCTGTACCTTTAAAAGAGAACCATGGGGTAAGTGTTTTTCCCCATAGTTCTCTTTAGGGTCATGGGAGGACATAATATACTAGCCTCCTCCCGTGACCCAAAGCTCAGTATATAGCGGGTTATTGCCGCGATATACTGAGAGCGCCACAGCCAGGACGGATCCCGACAATACTGCTGAGATCCACCCAGCTGGCTGATTGGCAGCTGGCTTTGCCTAGCTAGAGGCAGAGCCAGCTGTGCCCGCTCCCTCCCCTGTTCGTTCCTCCACTCAGCACTGGAGGATCAGAGAGCGGAGGGGGGAATCCCTGCAGGGAGCGGTGACTGATAGTCATCGCTCCCTGCAGGGAGATGATCGGGAAGTGAGCGAATCGGCGGCATGTTTCTGCTCACTTCCTGATCGATAGAGCTCTAACTATGAAGATGAGTGGAAATCACTCACCTCAAAGTTCTCCTTTAAACAACAAGTCAGTCAAGGCAACTCCCATATTTCTCTCCTCAAAGGTTCACTTTAAAAACAGAATCATTTGATTTTTATATATTAAAATTGCGTCCTTGCTTTACCTTCATGGTGTGCATCCACTGGTAGGACCGAGCGTTTCCTGCAATAAAAACGACAATGATAAATGAAAATCCCAGTACAAGTTTCCTAATTACACAGTTAGTATAATAATAATAAATATAATTTACCTGATATGATCTCTTCCTCAAATATGTCGGAGAAGTCGTGTCCCGAGTTCAGTTTCTCTAACCGTCCATCAATAAACTGATTTGTAAGGAGACAGCAGAATATTGTACTATATTACAGTGTCTACAAATAAGATATATTCTGCTATACACAGTTTTAAATGATAAATTAAACAGCGCAGTCCCTCACTGTTGATTAGACAATGTTTCTTCCCTTGCACATCCGCACAGATTAATATAGCTGAACTTATTAGTGTACACACATTCTGGACTAGGTTCATGGACAGTGCACAGACAGAAGTTTTCTTTGAACCAAGTGGAGAGATGCTCACATGCTGACAGGCTGATTCCCAGTGTCTTATAAATTACACAGTGGTGGAAATTATCAGTGGTGTCATATAGTGAGGAATGTTTATGTAAGGCAAATATTCTATTGGAAAAATATTTCCAGAGGAGATTATATGTAACCAGTACAGTGATGCTGTTGGGTATGTATTTGAATGCAGGAAAACATGACGGCCGAATAAACATGTACCTGTTTGAAGAGCTGGAGGTTGACAGCGGTTTCTAAAAACTGCTTCATGGTGCTGGAGCGGTGTGCTACAAAACACTCTTCTGAAAAGGTGATTGGTTCCCCCTAAATAAATCGATTAGATCGGTCAGGAATAAGCAGTTCAATGGCCACAGATCAAACAACATCATTTTCATTAGCTGGTCTACAAAAACTGTTGTTTAGTAACAATCACAATTGAATATGTAAGGCTCCGTTTACACCTAGGCGTTTTGTCGCTCAAGACAAGGAATCCAATTGATTTCTATGGATCCTGATCACACCTGAGCGTTTTGTCGCAAATAGAAAAACCCTCATCACTGGAAAAAGTACATTAGCTAGTTTTTGGCAGATTACAGCGCTTTTTGGTCCCATAAACTTCAATAGGAAACAACTGGGGCCATAGAAATAAATGGGATTCTTTATCTTGAGCATTTTATAGACCTCAAAACAAGTGAATGGGATTCCCTGTCTTGAGTGTTTTGTCACTCTTACCTTTGAGTGACAAAACACCTAGGTGTGAACAGGGACTTAATGCATTTGGAAAAAGTTATCAGAACAGAAACATTTTTGGGCCCATACAGGTATATCGGCTGCACTGTTACACTACAAAACATTAACGTGTTGTAGCAATTCATTTATTTAACTGCTGATTAGAATTCCAAGCCAAAAGAGGGTTTCGTGGATATAAATTCATTTGGTTTTAGTCTCCTTTGAGTCCAATCAAGTCCTTTTCCATTCTTCTAAGTAGGGATGCACCGATACCGGTTTTTCGGTATTGAGTACGAGTACTGATATTTTTTTTCTGTACTCACCGATACCGATAACGGAATTCCCACTGAGGAAGCCAGGCGGCGTGTAATGATACGCCACCTGGCTTCCTGATTAGCAGGGAAGCCGTCCCCATGCTTCTCGTCACTAGGTGACGAGAAAGCATGGAGCCAGCTTTCTGGCCAATCAGGAAGCTGGGCGCCGTGTAATGACGCGACGCGCGGCTTCCTGATTGGCCAGGAAGCCGGCTCTGTGCTCCCTCATCATGAGGTGACAAGGGAGCATGAAGCAGGCTCCTGATTGACCGGGAAGCCAGCGCCATTCTCCCTCATCACTTATAACGAAGGAGCATGGAGCCGGCTTCCCGGCCAATCAGGAAGCCGGGCAGCGTGTAATGACTCGCTGGCCGGCTTTCTGATACCGGAAGTATTGGGCTAGGCGTCAGAGCATTTGGGCGAGTACTCGCCCAAATACTCGGCATCGATACTAGTATCGGTATGGGTGCATACCTATTTATAAGCCCTAATAAGGGAATTTGTTGCCCCCAAAATGTATTGGCTGTTTTATGTGACAGTAAATATAATTAAAGGCACTTTGGACTCTTTCACATTGTGGTCTGGTGTTCATTTGTATATCCATACATTAATTTACAGCGGCTGCCAAGGCACCACAGCACGCCAAAATTGGACCTGCTCTAATTTTTCTATATATCATACCATAACAAACAGGAGTGCATTGTAACACAGTTGCGTTAGTGTAGTGTGTTGGGCTGCTGTTCAAGGTGAATGTGACTACAGCGCAGAACACAGTAGTAACGTGCATTGTGGCAACACATGTTAAAATGTGCGCTACTGCAACCCAACAGGGAATGGGCCTCTAAATTAAAGAGACCCGGTCATGGTTGAGCATATTTAAGATTTTGAATAATCAGCCTTAATTTATTGAGAGTTGCGCACTTAGCAGCTATTTGACCTCACACTTAGGAGCTAGGAAACTGTGTGAGGTCAGGCAACTGACATGGCAGCAACTGTCAGACCTCGGACCCCCTACACAAACCAAAGTGACAGAGAAAGTAAAGCTAAATAGGGTACAAATATAAATCTCTCTTGTGGAAGACAGCACAGTTAAAATAACTCCAGACTTAAAATTCAGAATCTTGCATATATCAAATCATGTTTGGTTCTATTTAAGACAGTATAGTGAGAAGAAATGTTTCACCCTGCAGCTATTTCCTATCAAGAAATTCCATAAGAGAAACCTTTTAGTTGCCATCTTTTTCTTTAAATGTAAAAAATAACTGAATGACATTTCCAGACTGAAAGTAGCTCCATCTGAAGCCCACGTGACAGGGTGACAAAGGAGGAGCACAACTGGAAAACAGGTTATAACTGGGAGTGCCAGAACAACAACCCTCATGGCAGGATCACAAGATAATATTTTGATGAAAGCTGCACACCTAAAATATTAAAAATGTATTTTGAAAGGCTATAAACATGTTAAAGCCTTTTACTAATTGGGTTTACATATACAGTATTTTAGGTCACATATTTGATGTATAAACATAAAGTTTATATGTCATATATCTAAATTCATGAACAAGTGTATGTATATTTACATACGCAGTTTGAATACTGTTGGAAACTCATTCCCAAGTTTCAGACTTTATTAGTTTTTATGTAGTGTTCTTTAAACCCTTGGTAGCCAATAAACCATGCTGCAATAAATACACAGAGGCTTACACATAAAACAGAGGATAGTAAATGGAAAAATCAATATCTTACAGGTTTGTATCGGAGAGCATCCCTGTAGGAACCAAACAGGGTGGCCTGGGCTCTGAGAAAAGCTCGAGATACTCCATCTCCTGTTGATGTAGACTGCTTCTTCAACTTGCTTTTCAAGGTTGAGACCTGGGCCACATATAAGATAGAGGGGTGATTAAAGGATGTAGGGTGGAGTATTGAGAAGAAAGATATACACATGTATATATAAAACATTTAAATTGTTGCATATAGGTTTTACACAGGAAAAAAAAATGATTGACATTAAAAGAAAATAAATGCAGTACTCAAAAGTACAAAAGGAAACGTAGGAGGAGGGGATGGGAGTCACAAGGAAGAGGAAAATGACATGAGGGTGAGGGGGAGAAAAAGTGAATTAGCACCTGTGAAATTGACCTGGCGAGAGGTGAAAAGTATCCAGTAGTGTGGGCCTTATCCCCACAGGGTCAGCCCAAATCTCAAAGCCCTGTGCAAAAATGTATATTACACCTGCTGAACTGTTAATGGAAAGGGAGGTGGGGGCACCCCAAGGTGAGAAAACAATCTCTCTTACTTTCCTCTCTCTGGACCATCCACATAAACCTCTTTTATTATATGTAGTTCTTTACTATAATTATTACTGGGTGGAACTTTGACCTTTCTATTTATCCTTCAGGCTTTGGAAGAGACACCAAGCAGAGACATCCACTGTGTTGTGGGGCAGCTAACCCTTTCTATAGCATACAGGTAACCACACACTCCGTTTTACTGAAATATCCCTAATGGGGACACTATTCTGCTGTTTCAGCAATTAAAAGATGTAAAAACTGATGAAAGGTCAACATGTTTTACATGCAATGTGACTCATTTTGCACTCTACTTTAAAGTGGGTAAAAATGTTTATCAACGCATGTAAACATGTGCACTGATGTGTGTGTTTTTAAGTCGTGTTTACTTCAGTGGATACACACATGCATTAAAACAGACAAATGTGAATAGTTCAAACGAAGCATACTTTTCCAAACTTTGAATTGTCTGCTTCAAACTTTTAGGCATTCAGGTTCAGAAGTTGTGCAGAATCGGAATACAAATAGATGAACAAAATTATGATATATATATATATATACACACACACACACACACACACACACACACACACACACAAGTACATACATATACAGTATTACAGGTGCACTGAAATGGAATTTTTAGACTGAAACCAAAAATAAAAAAATTGTCAGGCCGAAACTGAAAATCATTTTTTTTTCTAACCTTTTTAAAAAATGTTTTAATATTTACATTTTTTTTTAATTATTTTTTTTTGCTTTACTGTCGGGGGCTCTGGAGAAATATCAGGGGTCGAAACAGACTCCTGATATTTCCCTTTTGAAATAGATAAAGAGATTGAGGACACAGAATCCTAAATCTCTTTTTCTGCAGCCCCTGTTATGAATGAACAGGAAGCCTCTTTACTCCTGTTCATTCATAAATTAAGGATATAGTATGAGTTACTATTTCCACAATCATGAATGAACAGGAAGTGATGTAGAGGCACTTCCTATTCATTCATAACTAGGGACACAGTAAACATACTGTGTCCTCAATTATTTACAAACACTAAACGATCAGCTTATCGATGAGCGCTTGTACTCCGCTTTCCATCCTAACTCGTTGTCACGGGAGGCCGAGCGGGGCGGTGCAGGAGGAGAGCTTGGCCTCCTGTGACACACTCACAACGCTCTCCCCCCTGACCTGCTCGGCCTCCTGAACATTTCTCCCCTCCCCAATGGATGTTGCCCAACTGCCATATTTCAGTGTATCTTATATATATAATTTATTTTTTCCTTTAAAAAACAAAACAAATAAATGAGATACAAGATTCCCATTACATTCACTTGTGTTATGGATATCTTCTGAGGCATAATATTATTTACTATTTACAGGGCAACACAAACTGGCGCTATATAAATCCTGTATAATAATAACGATGGGTCTTATGACATTAGGTGACAAACAAGGACAGTAACTGATAGTAACCCTGACTTGCCAGCTGTTCATGGTGATATGACTGGTTAAGACTGACCATGGTAACTTTGACTTTTACATAATTTAAAAATGTACTAATACAGGTGAAACTCGAATAATTAGAATATCGTGCAAAGTTCATTTATTTCACTAATGCAACTTAAAAGGTGAAACTAATATATATGAGATAGACTTATTACATGCAAAGCAAGATAATTCAAGCCGTGATTTGTCATAATTGTGATGATTATGGCTTACAGCTCATGAAAACCCCAAGAACCCCAGATCCACAATCTCAAAAAAGTAGATTATTACATGCAATCAATAAAACAAGGATTGTACATAGAACAATATCGGACCTCTGAAAAGTACAAGCATGCATATGTACTCAGTACTTGGTTTGGGCCCCTTTTGCAGCACTTACTGCAATTACTTTTGCACGATATTCTAATTATTCGAGTTTCACCTGTAAATGTAATAATATTTGAAAAAATTTGATACATATGAAAGTGTAAAATATCCATTCCATTATACAATTTATTTATTGCTATGGTGAACATCACAATACAAGGGATACAAAGGATGTACCATATACCATAAAAGCAGACTGCAGAGCCATTTGTTGGAATTTTACCAGTCTCAACAAACCACAGAGAATGGCGGAGGCCAACACTGCCTACATGCAAAGAACACGCTTTTTGTCATGTTTCAGTAACAAAACCTCAATACCAGACCAACAAGTAAATTAAAGGAAATTGCTAGCGAATGCTGTCTAAAGCAAAGTGCAATTTGAAGCTTCAAACTTCAGAAAGATGTTTAAAACCCCAAAACACCAATTAGCAAAGTTATGGATTTGTTAAAAAAAACCTTTACATTTATTATTTTAGTGCAGTCAGTATAAGTACCTAAATATGTTTTTGTGCAATCCCCCCACACAGCCATACCAGGGACAGAGAAATTAGCACTAGCAGCCTGTCAGGTATTATGCTTTTCACATGTGCTAACAAGGAAGAGATAGCAGAGCCTTGACTGTCTGGATACTGTGCCTGAATCACAAAAGTAACTGAACAGAACTGAAAATATGAAGGTACATATGACACATTTTTGTATTTCAACTGGGTTTATCTAGTTGCCTGGAGTTCAGCGTTAATGATATTAATAGAACACAATAGAAACAAATTTTCTTTCAACTTTCCAGACATATAATCCACTTGTTTAATACAAAAAGGAGATGAACATTCATACAATTGTACGTAAGCCCCCCTTAATGATTATAATGAAAGAGTCAAATTAATTAACGTATAATCCTGGTAGGCTTCTCAAAAGGGCGGAGGGAGGCTCTAGAGAGTGAAATTAAAGCAAAGGACCTTGCTGTGGGTGAGGAGGGCATTAGCATGGGTGACATTCTGTACAGTTCAGTCCTCCCATGTGAGCACATCAAAGAAAAGATGATGCCCCACTGGGTATAATTATCATACTGCTTGAAAGGGGGGGGGGGGGGTTCTGCTATGTAGAAAGTACCAAGTTGCTCATACTTACATGCTTTGTTTAATGATATCCTCATTGCCTTGTTTATAGATGTCTGACATATTCTACAAGGCTGGATAATGCAATGTTGAATGCAGCATATAAACAGACTGCAAACGGCATATCCGAACCTTAGTATTTGCCAAAATACGGATAAAGTAGATATAAAAGGGAAACATTTACTGCATTGTAATGCTGGGTATACATTTGCATTGTATTAACATTCTTCCCCAGCAATGCATTATGTGAAATAAAATGACCCGGCATCTCTCATTTATTGTTCTGTGAACCTTTGAAAGCCAAGGAACTGATTGTTCCCGGACATATTCTCTGTGACTTGTTTTTATCCTTCAAATACCCCAGCTATCTCTACCATCTGTAACACAATATATTGTATTAAAAATAAACAAAACATATACATGCTTGGAACTTTAGGGTAAACTTATAGGGATTAATAAATTACCAAAGCAGCCACCCTCCAGCATCAAAATAAATGACTACCGACTATTGCAAAATTCAGATTAGTAAAGTCATTGGCAGCCTCCTTAGTTACAGAGCTCATGTGATTTTGCATTGTAAGACTGAGAGGCATGTCACGATGAGGACGTTTGCAGCATAATTGGGATAACACCTACTTTATACAGTATTTGTTACATGATCAAAAATTGCTGCTTACCATTTTAGTTGCTCTTTCTGAATGAGAAGATTTTCTCTGAACTGAAATTTTCCACTGGAATGCAGGTATTTGAGGAGGTTAATGTTTATGATAATGATTCCCTTGCTGCATCATGCAGGTCCCAGTTATTTTACACATTCTGCTGAACTGAGGAAGAAGTTGTTTTGGGAAACTAGAACAGTGGACCCTAAACTGTAGCCCTTTGCTTGGCTTTGGGGCACTATTCCTCCCTTTCCCACAATTGATGGGGCACAGTTCCTCCCATTGAGCCCATAGAAGGTGCACAATTCCTGCCATTAACACCACAAATGGGGCAGTATTCTATAAACTGACACGAACTACAGGGCACTATACCTCCCACCCATACCGATGATAGGGCACTATTCTTCCTACGGATAGCAATGAAGGGGCAATGTTCGTTCCACCGATACCACTGATGGGGCACTATTCTTCCCACTCAGACCAACAATGGGGCACTATTCTTCCCACTCAGACCAACAATGGGGCACTATTCTTCCCGATGAGACCAACAATGGGGCACTATTTTTCCCACTCAGACCAACAATGGGGCACTACGTTTCCAACTAATACCTGTAATGAGGCACTATTCCTTCCACTGATACCAGCAATGGGGAACAATTCTTCTCACTGATACCAAGGATAAGGAGCTATTCCTCCAGCTAACACTAACAATGGGACTCTATTGTTCCCTCTGAAACAAACAATGGGGCACTATTCCACTCACTGACCACAGGTACTAGGTCATTTTTTTTACTCTCCACCGAGCTTGGAGGCAATAACTCCCACTGATGTCAAAGCATTTCTACTCCCACTGGGCACAGGCTCACCCCCTTAGGGCCTGTTCACACCAGCCTGTGTGCATAATGCTCTGTACAACATGCATACACTGGTGTATCACATTTTTTACTTTTTTTAACTTTACCCCAAGTTACCAAAAACTATTTATTCAACTTTATTGTTGACATGTGGTGCTGCATGCTGCTCTACATACAAAATGCAGACATAGTGCATTTTTACTTAACGTACACCACCATATATGTATGGTGTGAACATGGCACACAGAGAACAATTGTTTTTTTATGTGACCTTGCATTGAGCCAGCATTACTCTATGCTAAATAACTCAGCTCAACGAACCTGGTGTGAATGAGCCCCAAAGTCTGCAGAACAGTTTAGAACTTTGAGGATCCCTGCATTAAGGGAGCTCTGGCCAAAACAAGAAACAAATAAGATTCACACCGACTCTGCACAGCGGGATGTACACAGAAGGTGGTACCTGCAGGCCAAAAGGAGGGCAGATAAAAGATCTGTACAAAAACAGCAGCTATCCTTTATCCTTTAGAATCACATAAATACAAATATCATCAAAACACCAGTTCGGCAATATTTGAAAGTCTTCTTGTCACAGCTTAGCATGAAATGTTCTTGCACCTATAGTGCTCAAGGAAGGGCTTCTGGGTAGCTCAAGTATCCTGGCTGTAGCCAAACATTACATTATGAACGGAGAAGAAATAAGAAAGGAATTATTATCTATCGTGAGACAGCCTGGTGACATAAATGCTGTAGCACCAGCCTCTGGCTATGTTACACAGACCTCTGTAACAGAGCAGAACCCCCATCATTCCTCATAATTCAATAATGGCACATTAAAGAAAACTCCGCTTATTAACAAAACTGTCAAGACAACAGCACATGGACTGTCAAGTCATATTTGTGTTTCAAGGTGCAGACTACAAAGCAACCATCCAACCTTTCATTTCCTTCATTACATTGTGAGTCATTGCTCAGGAGCATGCATACTTCCAGTGATGTGTTGGGACACCAGTAATGCACATACTTGTCCTAGGTCAGTGACATACCAGGTAGCAGAGCAAGAAATAGGAAACAGTCCTAAAGCATGCACCTTCAAACATAAAACAAAACAGATTTCTTTCCTGACATCTTCTTTTTCATATATACCATAATCTGTAACTCTTACACTTTCCAGAATAAAAGCACAGAAAGATTCAGGCCAATCCTCTTGTACCTCTTATCATAGAGTTCATTACAGGTCATACCCAGGGACGTCTTTAATATTAAGTTGGCCCTGGGAAAGATTTTGCGGATGGGCCCCCCACAACCCGCCCACCTCCACTTCCAGACCCAAACCCCCGTATACACCTACATCTCCTTCACCTGAAACGAAAAAATAAAAACAATATATGTGTGCATGTAGATATACTGTATATGCAGTTCAATGCACTAACGCAATGGCCTCAGGACTCTGAACCGCAATGGACTAGGACTACAGCTAATGATTATTTTCATAATCAATTAGTGATCCGATTATTAAGTTTGATTAATCGGATACAAAAAAAAAAATCGCTCCAGTGATGGACTACTAGTTTGTATTGAGATTGTAGTCCATCATGGGAGCGAGCTTGGAGTGGCGGCTACTTCACAACACACCATAGGGAACAAAAGTATCCACCCTCCAGAGGGTAGGAAAGTGTCGGCACCAATTCAGAGATGATTTGAGGATCTACAGCCGAGTGATACACAAATAAGGCACAATGTGCCTCAGCTTTAGAGGAATACAAATCCCAGCAAAACATTATACAGCGCAATGTACCATCAGCTATAGAATACAAATCCCAGCAATACGTTATACAGCGCAATGTACCATGTGGGGGGAAAGTGCAGGCGGTGGGAGTTGGTGGGGGGACATTTCAAAGAGGGGAGGGGGAAACATCTCCACCACGGACATGTGCTTTCCTCCCTGCAGTCCCAGGCTGCCCTCCCGTCCTTGTGTACAAACAGTATACAGTGAGCCCCCTGATGAGATGAGCTGAGCTGAGCCGTCCTCCACGCCTGCTCCTCTCGTGTTAATTGCTGAGGTGGGGCTATCCCCGCACTGCAAGGGTTAAGTGCTACTCACCTGAACCATGATATCAGCTTACTCTTTCATCGCTCTCTTGAGCCTGTCTCCTCCTCAGCTCCATCGATGGTATGTCCCTTGGCATCCTCACGTCCAATACACTGTATTGAACGTGATGACTCACAGGACCTTAGATCACTAAAGCGGAGAGGGAGCAAGTTCTAGAAGCAAGCCGGGATCGAGGTTTAGGCAAGTATAACTACTCCCTAGACAAAACAAGCACTTAACCCTTGCAGTGCAGGGGTAGTCCCCCTGCAAGGGTTAAGATTTGATTTGCCTGGATTCCTGCTTTAAAATAGAACGAAATGCTCAGGTTTTATTGGTTATATCTACTATTAGCAAGCAGTAGATATATACAAAAACATTTTTAAAAAAAAGTTACCAAAAAGGTAATTACTTACCTGTGTCTCTGCCGCTCGCTCCCGTCTGAAGAGCTGGAGCTTCTCGAGCGGCCGAGCAGGATGATGGAGCGGGCGCATGCGCAGTAGAGATCTTCGGCATGGAGAAGAGGAGAGACACAGTGGAGGGGAATGCAAGTAATTGGGAGCGTGCACGTCAGACAGACACCGTGGGACACAGAAGACACAGCAGTCAGCACTGGATCAGAGACTGGCACCAGCACTAGAGGGACTGCTGAAAACTACTGGAAAGAAGATGATTGGATCAAGGAAGCATCATTTAAAGGTAAGTCCTTAAAGCAGCATGGTGGGGGGCAGGGGGAAATATTTGTGACTTTAATGTCACTTTAAAGACAAGCCATGCACATGGTAAAAGTGAGAGTGGAAGCGTGCCCATAAGGTTTACAGATCATAAAGGCTGATGTTGATTAAAATAAACTTCTAAATGAAAATGAATCAAAATCAACAGAATAATATTGGGAAGAAAGAATGTGCAGCAACACTTAAAAACCATCTATGAATTTGGATTCAATGCCCACATCTACATTAATATTAAATTGGCAGTTTGTACTAATGATTGCTAAACAGAGTCTAGAAAACAGCTCCACAGATGAGCCAGGCGCATACAGAATTTATGTTATGTCAATAATGTTTGGGCATTTCTGTATACAAGAATACAGCAAATTCACTAGTTTCCTGGAATGTTTCTCATTTGAGTTTTTCTGCCCCAGGCAACAATGTCTGTATCCACAAACAAAAGGACAGTATGATAAAATTATGTCCCAGGATCATCGTTGAGTCTCTTATGTTTTTGTTGCTTCTTAAGCATCCATTGCACACTGACAGCTAATCTGTGCATAATCACTATCTCATTCTGTAATGTACAAGATACAAGCTTGAAAAGCATGCTCAGGGCAAAAACCAAGACCAAACTGTGATATATGTTAGGCCTTGTTTACATGGGCGGCAAAGGGGCGGTAAAAGCAGCTGTATTTACCACCCCCCAACTGCCCACCTAAAGCCCAACATGGTGGCCGCATAGGTTGATACCCATACAGCAGGCGGGGCACACTTTATGCAGCATGTTGGGTTTGGTAGGCGGTGCCTCTTGCCAAACGTGACCATTGCAGTCAATATCACCGCGCCAGAACCGTGTGGCAAGCAATTGGCATGTAGTTGTGGTGCAGTACTGTAATGCAAAACCCCCCTTAGGATAAAAAAAATAAATTAAAAACAAAAACCAGGCATTCAGAAGGCGGCAGCTGTCAAAACGCGCGTTGTAAAGCAATCCACGCAGATCGCTTTATAAAGTGCACTAAAAGTGAAAAAAAAATGCCTGCTGATCCTGCCAGAAATCAAACAAACTGATAGCAGTCAGCACAGGCAGAGAGTACAAGAAGTCATCATTGGTCCCAGTACTCCTGTAGACTAAAGAACAGCTTCCTCGTTATGTTATAGAGGAGAGGGGAGAGTCTTCTGCATTCATAAAACGCTTCCTGCTCCATGCTACTAGTGGGATCACCAAGTTGAAATAAAGGAAACAAATAAGGCTTTAGGAAGATGTTTGCCTATCTTCACCCAGCTTTAGAAGTATTTACCGGGGGTCTGGATAGAATATAATTGTGTGTTTTAAGGAATCTATATAAGAAGCAATAAGACAATTGCAAAGCCATTTTGAACAAAACAGTAAACTACCACTGAAAAACATGTAAAAACTCAAGAGCATCTTGCATAAGGGATTTCATGTATAAAGCATACCCTATATAAAAAATATTAAAACAGGCATTTTTACTGATTTTAATGTACTACTGATTTGATTAAAGTAGACTGAACCGCAAATGGCAAGCACCCTCATTTGAAACTAAGTATCCAAGTTTCAAAAGTGAAGAGAAAGCAGAAAAAAGGGAAATAAGCAAAAAGCCGCTGGGTTTTCATATGCTAAAAAAAGTACCTTAATGTTGTTTATTGAATTCATTAAATAAGGTATTCTCTAAGGTACAGCCTTAGAGAATAGGTGCTTACCATTTCAGCCTTCAGCTCTGTACAGCAGAGGAAAAAGCCTAAGAAGCATGCTGATATGAGATGAAAGCAGAGTGACAGAAATGAGCCCACCACTATGCTGCTTCTCATTCACTGTCCATTCACAGACTGAGGGCGTATCCTCGACAGCCTGGGCTCAGAGAAAGAGAGTTGAAGGCAAGCAGGTCATCATTCAACCTAGAACACTGAGGACATCTTGTAGCAGATAAAAGTGCTGCATGGGACAGCTCTAGTTTACAGAAAAGTATTGTAGCAAAAGCTGCTTTGTATTTTCTTTTTCAACAGCTTATTCATTGTTTTATTTTTGACTGGATTTCAGCTTTACGTTTCAGGAGGGATTAGGTTTTAGTTGTTTATGTGTTAGGTTTAGGCTTAGTTTAAAAGGTACACTATAAGGGCTAGTTCACACCAGCCCCAGTGCGTTCCAGCCTGTTTGGTATGGGAACACACTGGATAGCATTCCATCTGGCTCACTTTGTTTTGGGATGGGGCGTAGCAGTGCATTGAAGTCAATGGCACCGCAGCCACGCTCTCCGACTGCAGTGCTTGCGTTCCGGTTCGGTCAAGAAAAATGCTGCATGCACTATTTTTTACTGCTCCGGACCGGAATGCAGGCACCGACATGCCACATGTTCCAGTGTGGGCAATTGCACTGCAGCCAGAGAACGTGGCTGCAGTGCCATTGACTTAAATGCAGCGCCACGCCCCCCCACCGCAAAACAAAGTGAGTCGGCCGGAATGTGATCCAGTGCGTTCCAGCACCAATCGGGCCGGAATGCACTGGGGCTGGCGTGAACTAGCCCTTATTGTTTTTTGGTCCGTTATGTTTATTCTCTTTTTAAGAAAGCATATACATTTTAGACAGACACTCTATATTTGTTTCATTTTTATTAAATGTATACAAACTTTGTTTCACAAATGAATTATTACCTTGATACAGGTTTACCAAAGCAATATGCGTGATCTAAAGGTATAGCACAGCAGTAGCTGCCTACCTTTTAGCATGGCCTGTGTAATGTTGGGCACACGTCTTACAACCATCGCAAGACTTTTGTCTTGCGATGGTTGTAAGGTAATTTAAAAAACGTACGATCTCCCTATCTTGGACAGGCAGATCGTACTTGCGATGATTGCAAGCCGGGCTTCCGATGACCACAATGCTGAACGGCAGTGTGCGCTTGCGCACACCGGCCCGTGCAGCATTTATCTTACGAACATGCCACACACCCGCCAACAATCGTACAATTCTCGGCGGGTTTACGAACAGGTTCCTAAGATAAAAGTCGTGCGACCTTACAGTAGCAGAGGTCGCACGCCTTCCACACACCTTGCGATAATCGTACGATCGTGGGATTTCCTGCGATTATCGTACGATTATCGCAAGGTGTGTGGGCACCTTAATTGGAATCTTGGACAGTGCTGTCCAATAAGAGTATTTAGCATCTTCCTAGACATGGTTTAAGTTCAACATGTCTAAGCAAATCTTGTCTAAATACAAGAATCATGTGTATTCTTACTTAAATCTTGGTGTTTGGTATTTCTAGCAGATCTGCGCAGTAATCCAGTGTGAAACTTTGCCTCTGTGGAGGAGTGTCTTGCAATAAAGACCAGTCAGTTCTGCTCTTTCTCCCTGTGCAGGGTGTATCTGCCCCCTCTGAAGGATTGTGCAGGGAGCCTGTAATGGAAGGACCCACTGTGTCACTCCCACAGCTCTGCTTTCTGCACCGGATATGCAAAACATAGTGTTTATGGTACTGTAGTTTTTACAAGGTAAATCTGGGTTTGCAAAGGAATATGTTGCTCACAAAGTGGGTTTTTAGCATTTCTAGGTATTGAGGAGTATATTTAAATGAAAGTTTCCATGCCAGAGCTCAGTTTTATAGCCTAGCCTCCAGGCAAAGCTTTTTGTTTTTCTTTGCATAGAGTAGAGAAATGTTCTTAGTTGTGTTTTTATGAATGTCAGTGAGTCACTGACAGGCCAAAAAAACAGAAAAAAGATCTGACCCTTGCAGATGGCTGACTGCAAATGATGGTAGTGTGACATTTGACTGTCTCTGATCAGTGTGCCAACGGGATAACACCCCAATAGGCTGACTGGTGAATGCAGTGCACACACAGAGAGAAGTTAAAGTAACACTAAGCTTTGGAGTTAAAATCTTAGAAATGCATTCAAGCACCTTAACTATTAACAAATGTATCTTATTTGTGTATCACTCGGCTGTAGATCCTCAAATCATCTCTGAATTGGTGCTGACATTGTCCTTCCTTGTGGGGGGAGCTACTTTTGTTCCCCATGGTCCCTGTATGTGTTGTAAAGTAGCCACCTCTCCAAGCACAATAAGGAAAATGAGCAAGAAGCCAATATGCAGTATTTGTCTTGAGATTTTAGAGAGTGACTTTAGGATTCACTTGTTTTCACTGCTGCTGACACATTATATTGAAAGGAAACACCAAATTGCAATATGCAGTATATGCTCATTATCATCAGAGGGAGCTTAGAATGAGCCTCCTCCATCTATATATATATAGATATAGATCTATATATAGATCTATATCTATATCTATATATATAGATATAGATCTATATATAGATCTATATCTATATATATACACATTGGAATAAATGTGCCCATCTCGTTTCCTACAATACATCAATCCATTGGCAAGACCACCTTTTCTGCAGTTCTCTAGACCTCACAGTGGCCCATCTCCCCTAGCCCCTGAGGTAGGGAGACGGGGTAGATTTTAAAAAAGCTTTTTTTTAAATCTACCATTTTTTTCATGGCGTGTGTACGTGAGATTGTGTCTGTCAGTGTTTCTGAGGGCCCATTCACACTAGTACAGTGTGTTAATCACACAGTCCCGTGCAATTAACGAACTGTACCACACAGTCACACCTACCGTGCATTCATTTGAATGGCACTCCAAATGCCTCTCCCAGACACAGTTCTATCACCCAAATCGGAAAGCGTGATACTGCAATGCCATGCGTTCCATTGCAGTGCAACTTGGGTCACAACTTAATGACTGAGGACAAATGTGGGTCCTGAGGTTACACAGGTTGAGAACCACTGCCCTAGCCTGAGGTATTTTTCATTGTGCATTCCAATGCCTATTTCAGATCAGTTAGAAACTTTGAACTAGGTTTCTGGTTGTCAATACAAAGTTATGATTTGGAGCTTCACTATGATCACCACCCAAGGTTTTATTTGTGTATCATATTTAGAGATGTTGAGAGAATGGCACACCAATGATTTGTTCATCATCTACATTAGAAATAAACCTATGGGTACCCCCAAATTCTAATGGTCCAGGTAATTTGTAGTTTCAGATACCCAATCTGATTGTTGGTCTTTCTTAAGGAGAGCTCTACGATCCTCACTGCTGATGCCTCTCAATGGTTCACCTGGAAGAGTATATACAGAGTTTTATTTTTTCTTTGGATTGAGTTAGGAAGGTTTAGAACTTCTGTGAAGTTCTGTGTTCCCACTGGGTTAATTCACCTTCTCTCTTTGTCCTGGTGACCACTGTAACTGAGCCAGAAAGTGAAAGAAATTCCAACATTTTACAGCCGTCACTAGAACAAGTGGTGGGGGTAAATGTTCCTTTGGGGACAAATGTGTAAAAGGAGAATTCCCCTCAGTTTTACAATAATAATAAGAAAGTAATTTGTGTAATCTGGTATTTCTGTGTATAAAATATGAATTGGTCATATGATACTTTAGTACAAACTGTAGAAACGTCTGTAGTATAAATCAATCAATAACAACAGTTAGAGCTACAAGTAAAACACCTGCAGTACCAGCAAAACTGAAGCTTTAAACAAAGATTTAAAAAGAATGCTTTGCCAGAACAATTTCCGAAATTCCCCTTTCAAATGCAAGACTGAAAGCGCTTTTTCTTTCATTTTTTTACTGTTATTTTGATTTTCTCTCGTTTTCCCCCGAACTGCCTGATTTATATTTGCAATCTGAAATACTTTAGTGTGAGCGGAAATGCTACCGGCTGACAGCGTCTGTAACAGCCCGTAAATCTGAAATATTATGTGCGAATTCTGGAAGGCAGCCATTAGGAAGATTGCAGTATGGGACGCAGCAGGGGCATCCCTGTGGAGAAGGGACTTCTAATGGGGGACAAGTGTGACCTCTAACCTCCGCAGGGATCAGCACTATCTAGACTAGTAATCAGTATCACATGCTTCCAATATCTCCCAGCCTGAAGGCCTTCCTAAGACCAGAGGCAGGTAATGGCAGTGACATGTTTAGGGGTTCAGCGGCACCGACTGACACCTCCATAACAATTAAGATCAGATGAGCAGATTGGAAGTAAATTTTACACGTTTGATGTAACGGTAGTAACATGCCATGTGTGCAGGATTTCAGACTTTAGAACTCATGAACATATGTTATATCACGTATAATAGCCACTAAACATAATGTTGTATGCAAAAACTGAACATTTCTGTTTTGCATTCGATAATTCAAGCATTAAAGCACCTAAAAGATGCCAATAAATAAACCCAGTGTAGTGCAGTGTCCTAGCACTTCAAACAAACTCCAATCATCTAACTTTAGAACACAATCAGAAATCCAACAAGGACTTTTTACGTTTCCCTCTGTTTACACAGACTCACAATCTAAAACAAAGTGAACCCTACAGAGTGGACATAAGTGGCATTAGCCTGTATGCTTCTCTTAGGGCATGGACTTATGCAAATGGTTCTAAGCTCACCAGGATCTGTTGGTGCTATACATTTTAAAAGTAGTATTTATTATTAAAAAAAAAAAAAAAAAAACAGATAATTTTCTGATCACTGCAGCAGATCAAAATTATACAGCAAAGATCCTAAAGTATATAGTGTCCTTTTCACTTCCAAAAGGAAAATATAGTATTTTAAATTGTTTTTCAATAAACAGCACATGTAGAAAGATCAGTTCAATAAATATTGTACAAGACACCAGGGATGGGTCCTGAAAGGCCGATAGGTGTCCCCTCTATTTGGGTTATGGTCCCTTTAAGGGGTAACAGAGGGTTAACTGTCAGGCAAGAGGAAGTGGCTTGAAAAGACAGGAAACTCCACAGGACCAGTGTGGGAGTTGGAGTAGCACAGGTGTGCTAGAGGAAAACTGAGTGAGCTGCTATACTGTACATTGCTAAAGGTGCCCATACACTGCTCGATTCTCGTACGAGAATCGGGCGAAATGTCGCGATCGTACGAGAATCGAGCAGTGTGAACGAAGACCGGCGACCGTTTCTACTGTACGGTCGCATGTCTTTTGTCGAACCAACATGCTCGAAAACCCGCCGAGAATCGTACGATTGTCGGCGGGTTTCTAGCCTGCTCGTCCTATAGCTGCGGAACGGGCCGGTGTGCGCACGCGCACACTGCCCATTCTGCATTGCGGTCATCGGAAGCCCGCCCCTCAGCGGGGCGGGCTTTCGATGATCGCAAGTACGATCTGCCCGTCCAAGGTGGGCAGATCGTACGCGCTTTCAATAAGCATACGACCATTGCAAGACAAAAGTCTTGCAATGGTCGTAAGGTGTATGGGCACCTTAAGAATTGTTTGTTCTGGCGGAAAATTACCCTGAAAGTTCTGGTGCTGTACCTGCGAGTAGACTTAAGTCAGTGTTACTTTATTTTGTATTATATGCTGAAGATAAGCGAATGTTATTTTGTCACATGCTGAAGACAAGCTATTTTTGTAGGATTTTCTTTGTCTGCCTTTGGGATAAATAAAGACTGTTCCTGTTTCAGTGAAAAACGGCTTAAAGACTGATCCCTGCATGCTTACCATTGTGCTAAGTCCCCCAGATATCACAATATATATCTTAATAGTGCATACTACTGTATTCATTTTCTACCCTAATATATGTACTTGAAGACAAGCACTCCATCCTCAGACTGAGCATTCTGAATAGTGAATAGAAATGAAGACTATCAGCCCTCTGTATTGGTTAGAAAAAAACAAAACAATACTCCAGGTAGTCAAAGAACATTTGATCCAGGCTGGAAAGCAAGAGATACTAACGGTAGTTAGGTAATATTGAGATACAGCCTATGGACTTATGTGAAGTGCGACTTTTAAAGAAAAACTCTGTCCAAAAGTGTTCTTAACCCTTGCGGGTTAAGTGCTCATATTTGTCTAGGTGTTAAAAGAAAAAACTGCCCGCATCCTGCTTCCCCACTGCTTTAAGTTATGATTTAAGTGATAGGTACACTTTAAGGTTAACTTGTGTTTTACCCACACAGAGAAGAACCTGTATTAAGTTGCTGATGTATGAACACTTCCACCATGCTACTTGTATGACTAGTTTTAATTGTATAATTCATGTATTAGTTCTCAAAGCTGTGTCCATGTATTTCTGAAATGAAAATTCATGCTACAGAAGCCACAATCCTGTTTCCTCCATGACTGTGGGAGTAAATGGTGAACCTACAATCTAAGTTTTTTTTTTTTATCAGGACTATGTGAGGTAGGGCAGGCTGATCTTGAGCATGATAACTTTGGCAGGTGTGAGAGTTTTCATAGAAAAAAAATTCTTATGGACACTGTGGGCAGCAGTTACATGATTTCCATTATCCATTTGGCTATTTCCTTGTGTACAAATTGAGTTTGGCAGCATACATGTACCAGGCAAAAGGTGAAGGGTCCAACTCTCGACTTTCTGAAAAGTCAAGCATTGCATAGTTGGTTTTGCTTGGACATAAAGCATACATTTCACAAAGAGTCCTATGTATGGTGAACTGATTTTCTTTACTATATACAGTTACTCTATTTTTCATCAGCTTGATTTGACACAGGTACACTTTTAAAAAGTCACGAGTAAGTGGCAACTATAGTGTTTACAAAAGGAACATCAATTCTTTAGAATAGCAGTGAATCTTGAGAAGGTGCTGAAATAATTGGTTATGTTGCTGTCACTGGCTGCCTGCAGTATTTAATTAAAATGTCTTGAGAAGTTTTATATCTAATTGAAAGGGTCTTTACCAAGTGGGGAGGGAACCAGCCTGCTAATCAGTATCTTACCTGCAAGGAGGTAAATGCTAATTATGACAGGAAAAGAACTCAGCTGGAACACAACTGATTAGGGTATAATGTGGTTTAAGGAAAGTGACTAATGAAGTCTGTGACTAATGGAGTCTGCTCACTTAGATAATGGCTTTTACCACCAGCCACATATGAATTATAAAGAATGGAAGAAAATCACAAACAATATGCAAAAGTAAAAGGACCTGTGAGCAAAAGGAAGGCAGAAATAATTCCCCCTGGCATCAAAACCTAAACTGCTATATCTGCAAAAAATAAATCAAGGCAATTATACTAGATAAATCTTTATTTTTTCTCAAAACCCAACCAAAACTTCATATGTTGGAGCTATAATCTATTAAAGTAGTTCTAAGGGCTAGGTGGTTTTCACATTAATGTATTCTCGGCATTAAGTTGAAAAACACCCAGGACCTTTCTATATCAACTTGTCCCCATATACTTACCCCCAGTCACCTCCGCTGGGTCAGGGAAGATATCGCTGTTCCCAGAGCTTCCTGGTTGTGGGGAAGAGTACTGAGGGCAGAGGAACCATAGGCTCCTTCTGCCACCAGTCATACGAAGGGGAGGGAGCGCGGGCATGGCTTGCTGCAGGCTGTGTGTATCTAGCTGAAGGAGACACCCGCAACAAGACTGAGGAGGAGAGCGGTTTGAGGAACAAATGGGGGAAATACAAGAAAAGCAAATTAAAGAAGAGTTGCAAAATCATGTAAGTGTGGGCGTTTTCTCTTTATAAAAAGTAAAGAAAAAAAAATCAAAGGTTAACCTATATTAGATAAAGGTCTACAGCCAAGAGGGGTTAGCAATTAACTCTACACAATGTTTAGAACTCCTTTGCAATTGACCACATAAAAATATGAGATTAAAAAAAAAAAAAAAACTCTCCCACTGAAAGACAGACACAAAATCACAGGGCATGATAGACAACAAATGAAAACCTCAAAACTGTAAAGGCATTAAGGAAGCTTTTAAAAAAATGTATTTAGAAGCTAGGATTGGCAATTACAAGAAACTGGTACTGAGAACGATAGAAAAGCTGCTGCCTTCAGCCTTGTGTAAATGCTTGTTGTCTGGCTGCCTCTTGCCTCAATAATTTTGTGAGTCTCTGTCCTTGACAAAGCATGCATCTAGAGAAGTGGTTTTTCTAAAAATATAATGGATCGGTAATGACTATCTCAAATTTGGCAAATTAAATGAACCCGTGTCCAGACTATGCACACTAAAGTATTTAAGTATTCTAAACAAGCATTAAAAGCACTGTCAAAATAAACACATCTGTAGCTATAGGTGTGGTGGAGAATCTATCATCAAAGTTCACCACAGAGGCACTGAGATCTTAATATAATACTTTCTGCTGCACCAAAATCTTGGCAGCCTTGCCAGCCCTCTAATGTAAATACACTGACATGATTGTAAGCTATTAGAAACCACCTGAAACACAACTTTAACCCCTTAGTGACACAACTTCAGAAACTTTTTTAGTCCCTGGGGACCGGAACAATTTTGCCATTTTTGCTGTGTTTGCTTACCCAAAATTTTCATCTTCCTCAATGATTGCACCTAAACATATTATATAGCGTTTTTTAAAGGACAACAAGGGCTTTAATTTGATGTGACATATGCATATATACATTCTTGTTTATTTAAAAACAAAATGCAAAATAAAAAAACAGTTTTCACAGTTTTGGTAAAACTAATGCGTACATATTTAGCGTAGCTAACAAAGTAATTGTCCCGATTTCTAGGGTATATCATATGTCTGGGATTTCAGTTCATTTTGGGAGTTATAGGTCACTATACAAATAAAATTTTAGTGTGGAACAATTAACTTTAATATCCTATTCGGCACAATTTTTTCTTATTTTACTTTTTTACTTGTATTTTTTCCTTTTTTTTTTTTAATTAAATGTTTGTTTTTAAATCTTTAAAAACAGTTTAAAACTTTTTTTAAAAAAAACTAGGGGGCACTAAAGGCTTTTGATACTTTTCTGATACTGTATTCTTCTGAGATATTTGTATCACTTTTGTAGCTGACTGCGTTGTTGGAGCTGCAAGCCAGACCAGTGGCTGTAACACTGTGATCACTGCGATTAGCTAATTTGCTTTTGAGGGTCTGCCTCAGACACCAAGGGACCCAGTTACAGCATGAACCCCATGAGCGCTGGTTCCGCCATGGACCAGCGCTCATTTTTCCTCATGACAGAATTATTCCGTCAACGGTCTTTAACTAACTGGAAGATCGTGACGGCATTATCCATCATCAGTCGGGAAGGGGTTATTGTCTTTGTTGTGATCTTTGAGAATAAACTATTTCACATTACAAGAAGATAGGCAAGGAAAATAAAAATGTTCTACGTTCTACTGCTTTGTAAATAATTGAAGGCCATTTTTTTTGTAAGACAGAATAATAAATAAGCAAAAGCATGATTTAAGAGGGAGACTGTTCAAACGAATAAAGTGTGTTATAGAGCATTGGAAAAAAGAAAAAAAAACACAAAAAGTACAAAGCTTCCAAAACATGCCAATGTAACATGCATCCCACATGCGCTCTTGTGGTAATGAGCTCTTACTCACAGTCTTTTGTAGCAAAATTATTTAACACTCACCACTTCAATGGGTAATGCGGAGAGGTCGTTGAAAGGAGTTTCCAAAGAGTTGGTGTCCACATTAAGCAAAACTACATCGTCCAGAGAACGGCTTCTCACCCTCTAAAAGGAAAGAATTAGTACCATAAAATACCTAATAAACTGCAGAAAGTAATTTAAGGAGCATAAGGAGTTAATGGTAACTTAAAAGTAAAAACTGTTTTGGAGCTATGCAAACCTTATTCCATTTGCAGAATCCATGAAACCCTTGACATATTGTATTAAAAACAATAACAAAATTGGAATACATGGTCACATGTATTTATATGTATCTTGCATGGGATATTTTAAATGAACTGAGTATACAGATTAATTACAAATAGAGCCTTATATCAAGCAACGTATTGAAGGAAATAATGTTATTTTTGTTTGAATAATAATTACTTTTCAATCACTTTAATTTTGTGGTAAACTATGTTTTATGTAGCTTACCATTTTACAGACAGAAAAGAGATGTCCTACAGAGTTGCCAAGACAAGTCATAATGTAAAATAACAGTGCTGGCAACCACGGGAAAATGGTTTAAACCCCGACTGATGTGCTTGACTGAACATGAAGGAAAAATACATCGACTTAACTACTTCCTAGGATAGAATTCCTGGCTTCGCACAAAGCAAAACAATCCTTACAGGTGCAATAGTAGACCTTGTGGGAGGCTGATTTCCTAGCCTTAAAAGGAAAAGTTAGATCGAGAAGTGAGCGAGCGACGGTATGTGTTCACTCACTGCCCGATCTATTGAGCCAACATGCGACAGTTTCATTGTCACAGGTCGGCTAGAACTATGAGGCTGAGTGATTTTCACTCGCCTCATAGTTCTCCTTTAAGGAGAATAGAGATGACATCATACAAAGGGCCTCAGGACCTGGGCTTCAAAACCATAATGTTAAAGCTAGCTAACGAGAAGCTGGATGGCATACTGGTCTTTGTGACAGGAGGTCTGGACAATCCAAAATTGCCCACAGAGAGTTTGCCAGGAGCTTAATTACATTTACACACCAGGGCCTCATGGGCCAGTCGGGAGCAATGAAGATCACCAGAATGCCCTCAGTCCCTATCTGAGTAGATCAAGCAGAACAAATTTCAGAACACCAAGGCAACCATCGTGAATGCTTGGCAATCACTAGTCCTGGCAACATACTTTGCATGCCTAAAATGTGCATGGTGACAGGGCTGAAACCTGAAGTTCCGCCCAAGTCAGAATCTGGTCCCATCTTTCTGAGCTGCGTGGCTTCTGATGCTTCCTTGATTTATGCAAGTCGAGGCTGTGGCTTTGTCCGACTGAATTCTTGTCAGATGACCCTGCAACTGGAAGGTCTAGCATTGAGGGGACAAGAAAATTGCCCTGAGCTCAAAGACATTTATTGGGAGCTGAGATTCCACTGATGGCCAGGTCCCCTGGACTGAGAGGCTCTACAGGACCCTATCCCGGCCTGACAGGCTGGCAATCATTGTGAGCACTTTTCAAGACATCAGTAGAAATAATTTTCCTGACTCCAGCACTGGGCTGGACAGTCCCATGCAGAAAAGATGTTGAGCTACAATGGCCTGGAAAAGAAATGAGCATAAGGAACTACCTTGAAGAAGGCCAACATCAGAACCTTGCAAAAGGAAATGGTCGGATGACAGCAGACCACACATTCTAGGGTCTGTGTAGTTCACTGGATGTTGGATGATAGGACCACTGAGGACTACTTTCTGAGGAGGATGTTGTCCAAGTACCCCACTCTGAGGATCCCCTGGCACCAAAGCCTAATAAACACAGGGGTCAGCAGCTTGGTGATTCCCTCCTTAAGAAGAGTAACAGATTGGAAATCCCCAATAGAGGACAGTGAAAAGATCCTCCCTGCTTTTGAGGGGATTTCAGCAACCTAGATAACAGGAAATGCGGAGTTGGAGAACCCTTGGCCAAAGTACCAAAAAGGTTGGAAGAGATCCTCCCACTGTTAAAAGTGGGTGCACCCCTTCATTGTGAAGAGGGCTTTGTCCCACCTTAGCAAGTTTGAAGGACTAGACCTTGCAATGGAATTGTGCTTCCTGCTTCAGCTTGGAGCCCAAGGCCCGTGAAGAGCAAAACAAGCTATTAAAGTGTATTTTCACTTTTGCAGCCCAAGTGGGATAACACCTATTTTATATCTGTTTCATGTTTCTCATTCACATAATTTTCTTTTTAAATTGCTGCTTGCATAACACGTTCTATTCTGAAAGAGAAGTTGTACTCTGTAGTGATTTTTGCTCTGGAATGCAAGGGGAGCTGGGTAGATGAATGCTAACATAATTAACTCTGTATTGTTCGTTAACCAGAGGAAGCTCAGGTCTGCCTCTAGTCTTTCTATGGAGACAACCAGAGTTTCCGGTCACTTGGAAATTGAGAGAGAAGCTTGCAAAGGCCTGCTGCAAGAGTGAAAATGATGAGGATGCAGAAGACTTTGATACTGGGGTTTTAGACTCCCTACTTTGAGGCAAGAAGGCATTTCCCCCTGTGCTGAGGTGGGAGGCTGCACAGGTGCTGTAGGCTGCCCAAGCCACAAGAGGGAACATTAAGGGTGCCAAATTTAAACATTATTGCTAGACAGCGCACTGCTAGAGAGATCACTTTGCAGACTGACATCAATTGTTAATACTGTAGTGGACTAGATGGCAGCAGTGGGGAAGGGCAGCAAGGATTACTTTAGGCATGTGATCTTACCAGGGAGGGTGGCAGAGGCCAGTAGAGACATGCTAGAAAAAATGGTACATGCATGAATCTATAACCAGCCTTTGTAGCAGGGCGCACATTGGGAAGGCTTACAACAATACAAAACACAAAAATTCCCCAGCCTCAACCTGCCAGCCAGCCTGCAACCAAACAAGTAGCCCTGTCAACAGTATGCGTTAAAATCAGAGGTTTTAGTTGCACAAACTTTTGGCCAAAAATATGTAGAAGCCACACTGCCGCGCCAAGGCACCTCTGCAAAGTGTGGTCCTAACTCTAGGTAGCCGAGTCTCCAAGTGTGAGCATATTAATGAAGTTGATAAATTACATGCAGGTGTACCTGGAGGTAGCCAACTCCTCCTAATAAGGTGCAGGGACGCACTGGAGGCCCAGCAACCAAAAATGCACGCTGGGACTCCAGTGCGTCCCCCAAACCAAAAGTAGTCAAACTAGAAAAAAATGGTACATGCATGAAACCTCTGATTTTAACGCATACTGTTGACAGGGCTACTTGTTTGGTTGCAGGCTGGCTGGCAGGTTCAGTAGAGACATGCTGCCCAGCTTTGCCCTTTGTGTGGGCATAACTCCTGAAAGGCATTCTTCTCTGGGTAACTGTATAACCCAGTGGTTAGGTAATTTAAATCCCTGTGTCCTGTGATGTATGACCAAGAGAAAAGCTTTATGTGACAGACAAGCCACACATTAAGGACAGTGTTTTGTAAAGATATCATCTTAATTTCCTACCTCTAGAAGGCTGAAGTGAACTCCAATTAGATAAGGCATAGGGGCACTGCAAAACAAAATGGATAAACTGAAATTATTTTCACCAAAAAACACAAAACAGTTATAATTTAAAAAACACTGCATACACTGTTATTTCTCAACACAAGGAGAATTCCTGTGTGTATATAGGGCTGCTACGCTTTTTCGCTGAATGCAAAACATCGCTGGTAGAAAATACATGGTTAGCACTAATTAAGTGCAACAGTATACTAATGAGAGAACATCTTCAAGGTGCAAAGCAAAGATTCCAGTTATTTTAGCACCAACGTCACATATTAAAGTCCATAACCAAATTGCTCCCAAAAATGGATACTGCAAGTCAGGGCAGTGAAATAAGTGTTTTGACTACTACATATAAGGCTACATTATGCCATTGCATGCTATTAAAACTTTATGCCCATTGATAGATTATATCATCTGAATGCCTTGCCATACAGAGTCAAAATTATCAGGAAAAAAAGTTAAAAGAAAGAAGAAAACCATTCATGCTTAGGTTTCGACAGCCCCTAAAGTAATGTAACCAAAGATGGAAAATTAGTTTTAGGCGCAGACATTTCATCAGGGATAAAGCAGGCATTGTAGATCAATTATTCCAAGTACCTCATTAAACCGAATCATATAGCGTTTGCATCATGGTGGATAAGTTGTAAGCACTCTTGCCAGCACTGGGTTTCATGGACACTATCGCATAGATAGAGTTTATATGTTATCTACGTGCTACCTACAAGTGCACTGGTCTTTCCACAAATCCAAGAACATACTAGCAGGTTAATTGCCATCTCACCAAAATTGCTCAACATTGTTTATGTGTGTGGTAGGATATTAGATTGTAAGGGCAGAGGGTAACATGAATGGATCATAGTAAGTCACTGTGTGATATGTTAGCTTTATTCCTTGGTAATAATACCATGAAAAAGAACAAAAATGTATTTAAGCTGCGTAGCATGAACAGAGAGAAAGAAGCAGAAGTACTACTCCTTTCATACAGTTCCATCACTGTTTCCATTACAATATTACACTTTGCTCCAGTGCTTCAAATTAAGGGGAAGAAACCTTATAAAAGGAAACACCTTGCTCCAAAAGGCTCTAATACCAGTGCATGGATGAACATGTGGTTTTTGTTAAAGAACATTGGTCTAAAAGACTAACTAGGATATTGTTTTTAAATAAGGAACAGTTTTAACTATAACCAGTAAACACTTTATGTCATTCACTTACAACGACAGAGCTGCAAACATGGCGCCCAAAGTCTAACACCCGTGAAGATGAACTTTAAAACATCTTTATACACAATACATTCGGTCTATGCCAGTATTGTGACACCCCTGCTAGACACCACAACCAGGTCCCAGACCTCTCTGCAGGTTACTCTACAACTGAGCAAAACAGCCTGGTCTAGGACCAATACAAGCCTGTGGCTGGGCAATATGGAGCATAAGCAGCCATCTCTCTTGGTCTGAGTTATGTTGTGCAGGGTACTAAAGACAGTTGTATAGTGAGATCCAGGTACTTATGCAAATAGTATGCAAAAAAACAAAAAAAAAATTATATATATATATATATATA
>NW_017307027.1:467335-469514 GCF_000935625.1 Nanorana parkeri | reverse complement strand
ATATAATTTTTTATAGAATCCTTATTTAGATTAACTGATGCACTTTTTTTATACCTGCTTTGAGTCAGTGCCTGCCCCACTACTTTATTCTTGACAGAACAGCTTATACACAAAACAGCTTCCAATGTATACTAAAAGATGAGCCTTTTTACTTGGACATACCAGCTCAGCTACCACATGCTGAGAAAGAAAGGGGCTCCATATAGGAATTGAAATTGTAATTCCTTCATGCGTGGATGTCATTTACAGGGGGTTACAGTTTTATCAGCATTATGTGGATTTCTAATGTAACCATTTTAGATAAAACAGTACTTTATGTTGCTCCTTAAATGATGTTACAACATGAGAAAGTTGAAATATTTATGTAAGATTAGAGAAAGTTGGAAACTAGGTAATTAGTTTATCATCCTCTCTGTTCTTAGCAGACATCAGAAAGTACTGTCTTTACACTAGAAAGAGATGGCTGCTGCTCTGTTTGCCATTTATGTGTTCTAAAACAGAACACTTGAAAATGCAGCATGTAGAACGGGTTAGGCCCCCGTCTCAGACCAAAGACAAAGTGTTTTGTGTCCTCACTCTACACTGCCAGAATTCCAATTTCTAACTGTCGCTGGAATGTCCCAAATTTAATTAGAGGACTAATAAGTCACGGAAAAGTAGCTGATTCAAACTCCCTGGCTGCTGATCTGTCCAAATTAAGTCATACCGAAGAGATATAAGACAGTTGTAAGAAAATCTGTAGCTTTTCCTTTGAACAATTCATCTCTGTACTAAAATAATTAGTACAGAGATGCAGCACCAACAAATTAATTTTGGTGGCTATTAGAAGCGAACAGACCACCCACATGTCACAGACCACACTGATGTACTAACAATCCTATGACACTACCATTGCACTGATGTCCCCTTTCCCTTAGGGCATTAAGTATGAATATAACTGCAAACTAAGCAGCAAGAAATTGTATTTTAAAGAATGATGGGCCCCACTAGCCATTAAATGGGCTGTTAGTATATTTGCGTCAATTTTACAAATCTGAAAATATGTCACGTGATTTTCTAGCTTCATACAGAAGGAACCATTATCAGGCCAAACAATGGAATAGCTTCTAAACCAAACTGTATGAATACAATGGCACAGCTTTGTTTGAATCTTCTGCTTAAAACAAATTATACTAGGTAGATTTTTTAAAGAAATACAAGGAAAAGCACCTAAAGGTGGCCATACACTCTACAACCATCGCAAGACTTTAGTCTTGCGATGGTTGTAAAGGGATTAAAAAAACGTACGATCTGTCTATCTTGGACAGGCAGATCGCACTCTCGATCATCGCAAGCCCGCCCCCCTGAGGGGCGGGCTTCCGATGACCGCAATGCTGAACGGGCAGTGTGCGCGTGCGCACACCGGCCCGTTCAGCATTTATCTTCCGAGCACCGTTCTAACCAGCCGAAAATCGTACGATTCGAACATGCTGGTTCGATAGAAGACGTGCGACCGTACAGTAGAAACGGTCGCACGTCTCCGTTCACACTGCTCGATTATCGTACGAAAAACCGATCGCATACGATTATCGTACGATAATCGTGCAGTGTATGGGCACCTTCAGACAAATGACACCACTACCTGCCATGATAATTACGTCTGATGATGATGAGGAACACTTGCTAACAATGAATTGAAGTCAGTGGTGTGAGGAAATCACTGGAATACACGTTGAATGTTTGGTTTTCACAGGTTTCTAGTTGAAGAGTTAATACTGCAGGAAAAGACAGTTTAGCTTTGAAAGGGTGATATTTGAACTACGAGGTTTTTTTTGTGAACCTGAGTTTTTGAACCTCTTATAGGTTGAACTCAATGGACTTGTGACTTTTACTCAACCTGACTTACTATGTAACTATGTAACCTCTGGAGTGAAGAAAAGTCACAACAAAAAATGTAATTTTTAGCAGCATCACTGGTATTGAATGTATCTGCCCTTGTTAGGCCTTTTTAAGCTACTGGTGTGTTTATTCTTTAAAGAAGAACTCCGGCCAAAATGTGTATTAGCCCTTGGTGGGGCTACCCCTGCACTGCAAGGGTTGACCGCTTGTTTTGGTCTAGGGAAGAAAATAAAGTTATACTCACCCGATTCTCTGAGCCGGCTTGCTTTTAGATCGGTCTTTCCAGCCTCACTGCCCCCCC
>NW_017307027.1:441217-467293 GCF_000935625.1 Nanorana parkeri | reverse complement strand
CCCCCCCCCACCACCTCCCCACTGCAGCAGTCTAAGGTCTCCGAGTCATCACATTCTATACACTGTGTATAGGGCATTAGGATGATGAGGGACATACCATCAGAGGAGGAGACAGGAAGGAGGGAGCGCTGTCACAGCCAGCTGGTTCGAGGATTGGGCGCGTATAAATTTGCTATTTTCCTCCAAACCAAAACAGGCAGTTAACACCCTTGCAGTGCGGGGGTAGCACAAGTGGAAGGGTTAATAAATATTTGCCCAGAGGAAGCTAACAGTCCTCACGGTGTGTTTCAGTCCTTGGGGAGAACCAGGCTACACTGGCCTGCATACAGAATGTAATGGCAAGCCAGTAAGCACAAAGCTCTTTTTCTTGTGTGGCTGGATTTATCAGAGATTTACTTAAAGGAGAACTATGAGGTGAGTGCTTTTCCCTCACCTCATAGTTCTAGCCGACCTGTGACAATGAGACTGTCACAGGACGGCTCAGTAGATCGGGAAGTGAGCGAACACATACCGGCGTTCGCTCACTTCTCGATCCTGTCACGCCTCTCTGCCGTGACAGGGGAGGGACTAGATTTCCCCCCTCCGATCCTCCAGCGCTGACTGGCGGAACGGATGGGGGAGGGGGCGGGTACAGCTGGCTCTGCCTCTAGATAGGTAGAGCCATCTGTCACTCACGCAGCTAGGCGGATCCAGACATAATTGTTGGGATCCGCTTCAGCTGCGGCGTCTCAGTATACCGCGAGCTGTAGCTCGCAGTATACTGAGCTTAGGGTGATGGGAGGACGCTAGTTTGTGTCCTCCCGTTACCCTAAGGAGAATTATGGGGAAGAGCCCTGACCCCATAGTTCTCCTTTAAACTACATAGTACGTGGCAAATGTGATAGGATTTTGTTTTATGCTCCGTTTTCTTTGTAGACAGGGTTCCTATTTTAGTTTGATGCTGCAAATGTAATAAAGCAAGTTGTGCCCAGTGTAAAACCTGAACTGCCATGTGGACTCTCTCTTCCTGTGCAAAAAGCCTCCATTAAGTCTGTCAAACCCAACAGATGTTACAGTGGATTCAGACAAAATAAAAGACAAAGTTTTGCATTGCTTGGTTTTAGTTTGTAAGATCCAATACTGTGAAAAAGAAAACCTGGTACCCCTTTGGTATTTTAGTCAATCATAGGGATATTCCATAAGGGACTGCAAACCGGAATGATCAAGTGCAACAGTAAATCATAGTAGCCAATTGGAAGTTATCACAAAAGCTGACACAAACCTGATTAAGAAAATTAAAATCTGATCAAGTGCTAAAAATTGCTGCACTTTTATAATAGTACTGGTCTCTCAATAATTGAAAACGGAAGATTAATCTCCCTGGTCCCTCCCTTCACCCCTCATGAACATGCCAATTACATTTTTAAATAAAACGTTTGCTTCTTTATATACCTTATTTTGGACTGAGGGATATCATCACTTCATCTCTGTGCAGGAAGATCATTGCTGTTGGGAGGTGTTGCAAGGGTGATGCTTCCTGAAAACATCAAAGCACCCCACCTCAGTAGACCTCCCAAGAGCCCTCAGCATTCCTCCCAAGAACCTTTAGCCTCGATTCAAGCAGTTGACTGGGATCTTGAGAGAAGGTATGCAAATATCAAAATGTCCTGATGGGTCGGTCAGTCTGGAGGAGTTGGAGTTCTTAGGCAGGCTGTATTTGCATGCAGACCACCCTAGCTAACGCCCACTTGTGATGCTGAGCCTCCATGAGGGAAAGAACTGAAATCCATTGAATGAAAGGGGTGGACCAGGGACAGTCAGACTGGGGAGGAAAGGGCTACATGATGGTCCTTCAGCCATTAAATAAGGTGAGGTCTTTCTGACTTGCTGCAGCTTTTAATGCACACTGTGAGTGAGCAATAAGTAAGCAATTTTAGTATGGCAGAAGAGCCTGTACAACTGTGCAAAATGAAAGTAAAGCTTAAGTTCAGCTTTAATAAACATGCCAGTAGATGTACGCAGGACACTGGCAACTGGAGATCTGTTATACACTAGCCAATTCAAACAGTTTGTTGGTGCACCAGAGACACTGGAGATTGGAAAGCTGTTATATACTAAACACCTGACATTAATATATTACTCAGAATGAACAATCTCTTTTGTCTTCTGTATATCCTAGCTCACAGACAGGAGTTAACTCTGTATACCTAGAATATTTTCTATCCTACACAACTGTCACTGTAATAGGCTTTGCCTTCTACACTACCTAATCAGAATACCATGTTGCAGAAATGCATGAAGGTTGAAGACAGAGTCCTTTATTGGCGGGTTTGAGCTTAGATCTCTGACAACAATCCTAAGGCTATCCATTTGGTCACCGTAAATATCATGAGAAAATATTACAGGGTCATAGAGAACGAAGATCTTTTTAGTCTCACCTGGTTTACATGCATTCTGCCTTCAGGTAAGGCACCAGAAAATAAAAAAAAGGAAATATAGCAGTAGTTAAACAATGGTTTACTCATTCAGGAGCTACTGTAAGGGGAACCAAGCCATTATAAATCTAAGTTTAGAATGCAGCGCATAACACCATCTCCAAAATGAAAGCTGTTTTTGTAGTCTATGTCCTTCAAGTCCTAAAGTCCTTTGTCAACAGACATATTAAAGGACGAATATTTTTTTGTTTATTTGGCTTACATATACAGTATATCACCAACACATATGCAGCACCTTTCAGAGTATATATTAAACCTTGTATATCAATCCCTGCCCCGTAGTGTCTTACAATCCTATTGACGCCAAGACAGCTACACAAACAGACAAACTAGGACCAGTTTATTTGGAGAATCAAACCTACAACCCTAGTGCTGCAAAGTAAGAGTGCTACTTATTTAGCAGCCATATCTGGCTATTGCAATACTTACCAGCAATAGTCCAAAAGGTGTGGAGGAAGAACTGGGATGTAAATGTGCTGCCAGTACATGGGGTAGAGCAGGGAAGCAGAGGCGTGAACACAGGCTGTTAACTGCAAAAGAGATGACAGGAGCATTACATAGCTATATACACCAACATTAACACAGCAGTGGGCAAAATGTGCAAGATAGAACTTAAAGACTAATGCCAGGTAAACAGTAAAACTACTGCATGTAAATGTAAAGGGGTTCTAAACCCTCCGTTTTTTTGCCTATATCTACTGCTAGCATGGAGTAGATATAGGCAAGAAGTGTAAAAAAAAAACAAAAAAAAACCAAACCGCTTAAAGTCCTTTTAAACTTACCTCGTTATCGCCGCTCGTTCTCGCGCCGAGAATCAGGAACTGCTCGTACGGCCGCAAAGGATCTTGGGGCGGGCACATGCGCAGTTCCGATTCTCGGCCGGGAGACGAGCAGAGACGCAAGGTAAGTCTATGGACGCGTGCACCCGCCTGCAGACACCTCTGGATCGGAGAGACAGAGCAGTCAGCGCTAGATCGGAGTGACGTCACACCGCTGGAGGGACAGATGAAAACATGGGGAAAGAAGAAGATCCGAAAAAGAGACCTCATTTAAGGTAAGTGTTAACATTTACATTGGGGGGAGGGAAAAAATGTTTTGCCTTTAATGTCACTTTAAGCAGTAAATAAAACAATGCTAGTAAGCTGAAGTAAAAACCAAATCCATTTAAAGAAGAGGTCTTGCTAGAAGATGAAAAAGCATGTTAAAACCCCCATGGGACCCAGTGTACTTCACAAAATGTGTGCTGAGAATGGAGTAGTAACCATCCGCTTGTGTTGTGAATGTCAGCAGCTGGAGGAGCATTTATAAAAAATATAAGCCCACAACAACACAAGCCAGCTACCATAGCTACCATACTAGTCACTCTCAAACTAGTAAAGTAGCTGGCTTCTGTTTAGGACTTGCATTTTATAATTGATGGTGTTCCTCTCCAGCCGCTGACATTCAATACAAGCCGACGGTTACTACTCCACTTTCTATCCCCTGAAAAGCTGGTAGAGTGTTGGGGGCCAGTATTTCCTGTTACACCATGAGGAGGTGACAGAGGAGGCAGAGGTCTTTAGAATAAAGAGGGGGAATTACCTAAAGTGCTGCTGGCTGTAACATCTTCATAGGAATGCCCTTAAATTGGGCTTCAGCCTAGGGTGGAGCTACAGCCACAACAGACAAAAACTTGCATTTTATTTGAAAACCACTGCACAAATTTGAATGGAAAAGTGTGATGTGCAATAGGTTTTCTGGAGGGTTTTAAAAAGCATTTGCATCTTCTAGCAAGACTTCTTTTTTTAATTTACCTTTACAAGGGTTTATTATTATTATATAATTATTATTATATAAAACTATTATTTCTACAGTCAGATCAAGTTTTGAAGTCTTTTGCCAATCTTTTGTGCAACCCCCCTTTCTAAGAACTCATCTCTATGTAGACAATACTACAGTTCAACTGCTATATCAGAGGCATGCATAGTTTATTTCTAAAAGACAGGAGATTCTTATGGGCAGAGTTGGAAACCCTTGTCTGCTGATAAACGTTGTGTTTCTAGGATAACAGATTTCTACCTCCCACACAGCAGCATGGTCTGTTGGGCATAAGCAATGGTAGAGTAAAAATCAGAACTCCTAGGCAGGTAGACGGTTACCCTCCCTGAAATGTATGTAGTATGCTCAGGTTTATCTGGAACCTACCCTAACAACACATTTCAAACTATACACATAAAAAACGCATATATACACATACAAAATCTCAGTTAGCTTATTTGTATTGAGATTGTAGTGCATCACAGGAACGAACTTGGAGCGGTGTCTACTTTACAAAACACACAGGGACTATGGGGAACAAAAGTGGCTTCCTTCTGGAGTGCCTCCAGAAGGAAGGACAGTGTCAGCACAAATTCAGAGATGATATGAGGATCTTCAGCCGAGCGTTACACAAATAAGATATATTTTTGTTAAGAACAAGGGTGCTTGAATGCATTTTTAAGATTTAACTCCTAAGCTTAGTGTAACTTCAATTATCACTCTGAATAGAGTTAAAACTCTTAGGGCCCATTCACACCAATCGCACTCTAAACTCCCCCCTTCGTTCTGGGACGGGAAGTGACATGGCGGTGCATTGAAGTCAATGGCACCGCAGCCACGCCCCCCACCCGCAGTGCGATCGGACGCGTGGCAAAATATTGCCTGTGTTCGCTCTATTTTTTGCTTTCGAACTGAGCCGGAACCCAGGCAATGTTTTGCCACGCGTCCGATCGCACTGCGGGCAGGGGGCGTGGCTGCAGTGCCATTGACTTCAATGGACCACAATGCCCCCTCCCACCCCAGCACGACGGGGGGAGTTTAGTGTACAATTGCTGTGTGTTCCAGCAGCTACCGTTCTGGAAGGCGCCGCAATTGGTGTGAATGGGCCCTTACAGTGGGGAATAATGGTAAAGCAGTGAATCTGACATACACCAAATATTTTCTTCGGTATATCTTTAGGTGCATGTGCTTTTAAATGACAGCGACTGATTCACCACTAATGAATTTTGGCAAATTCACATCAACTGCTTTGTTAATAAGCTCCTGGCAAAATGATGCTCTTGTTCTAGTAGTACACTTGAAGCACCCATGTCAGACTCTTGGATATGAAAACATAACAGAAAAAAATAAACCCACATTATTGAAAATGGTGTCAAATCTGTAAGCTTATGAAAAACATAATTAGGTGCGCACTACTCATAATTGTATGTGCCAAACAATTCACAAATGTCCAAATACAAAAGTACATAAGACTATGTGAATATGTAATAACTGTTCTATGCATGTTATGAAACACTGGTACCACAGCAGATAGTGATTGCACTGAAGTGCTGTATGGATCCTGATAGTTACAGAACATGGATAATTGGGTCTGTTATAAGAGGCAGAGCACTGGCTACCCAAGTTCATTTAACCCCACTAAATGTGGCTAGCTGCAAGCTCTGAATGCTCCCTAGAGAGCTCGTTAGGGCTGATTGGCAAACGAGGGAGAACCAGGAGGCGGTAGGGAGCATCTGGAAAGGGTCGTGATAACAGGAGCTAAGCCTATCTTGCAGAAGGCTCTCCCGGGATAAGACTGCTCTCTGTCACACACTGTCACCACTGCCCATACAGCTGTCTTGTGGTGACAGTGCAGCATCAATCACTTGTTAGACAAACTAGCATTAACCCTTATTTTACACCATAGTATACTTGCAAAAAAAATAAATCACAATAAATACAACTAAATATTACATTGCTTTCCTGGAGCTTGAATACAACAAATTCTGCTCCATCTTATTTGCAGAGATCTATCTTGAGAAGGAAATGCAGCAGTGGTGGAGAGGTCCCATACCTCTAGGTGTGCAAATTTACAGAACTATGTGATCTCCCATGAGACTACATAGCCATAGAAATGAAGAGGTGAAAGAATGGGAGCATTCTTCCTGTGGTGCTCTGTACAGACTTGGATGTTTTTAATAGAAACCACAGATCAAAGGTAACTTTACAAAACAAATATTCAGAAGGGGCCCAAATCATTTCAAAGAAACCAAAAAACGCAAGTGTGCAACAGGCATAGTCAACAGGATACTACCATCCCACATGTAAATGTAATCACAAGATGTGGCAGCTTCTGATAAGTGTCTGTTATAAAAATGCCAGTGTTAAAACCCTTGGCTATCAAAAGCAATAAAAACCTGGCAACTATGTTTCACACAAATTAAGAAAGTTGTGGAGTTTTAACCATGTTTAGGAAAGTAGTCTCAATTCACTAACAATTTTGAAAATATGTAATAACTGTGAACCAAAGCTGAAAATATTTAACAGAGTTAAAAGCAATAGATAAAATAAGTACAAGATTATGTCAATTTCCATGAGACCGTAATATCACAACTAAGCGGACAGTGTGAGATCTCTGATGTGGCGATTTAGATTTTAATCTGCAAACTCCAACAAATTCTGTATATATTTGTTTATAGGCTTCTTGTGAACACATTTCAATTTTTGCCTTGTTGGCTAATATGTTGTTACCAACCACTCAAGCATCTTATTATTATTATTTTTTTTTAAATAATAAGTGTTTATTAAGGGTTTTGAGACAAGTAACATGAAAGACATGCAAACATGGAGATCAGTGCAGTACCGGAGCATGTAATTACATTCCATTGTGAGACATAAGCATATAAGCATGCATATGGATGCATTCAGCCCAAATACCATTCACATACAGCGGGAAGTACACAGATCAAATCATGCCATGAAGGGTAGGCGTCTTGTTTCTATAACAGCTGTGTGCGTCTCAGTCAGGAGACTTTAAGACTAGGTGATATGACCGCATTTTCTCTCATCTATACAGACAACACTGAAGAGGGAGGGCAAGGAAGAAAGCACATATAGAACACAGGACCCACGGGATAAAACATTTTGGAAGGGGGGTGCTTGCTAGGTGGAGTGACAAGTCAAGTAGGAGAACATATAGGGGAAGACACTTAGTGGGGAGGAGGGGGAGCTTCTGCCGGACCCAATGGTACATTCGTCACTGTGGGTGGCATACTTAGATATATCAGAAGCGATGCACTAGTCAAGTGTCCATCAGGGGGCCACTGGCCAAATTACAGGGCCCTAAATGCCGCTGAGTCCATGTATAAAATCCAAGGGATCCACAAGATTGCACATTGAGGTTGTCGCTCATGTAATGAGGCCGTCAGCTCTTCAAAGCGCATGATCAGACACACTTCAGCAATCCACTCTTGCAGGTCCTGGTGACCACAGTGTTCCAATGGCGAGGTATCACGTTCCGGGCCGCAGCCAAGAAGAAGCGGAGTAGATGCCTCTTAACTGAGGCTAGGGAGCCAGGTAGAATAGAGAGGAGAGCTATCTTAGGCGAGGCTGCTAGATCCGTTCCCATGACCTTGTTATAAACGTCAAAGCCCCTGTTCCAGAATGGCAGCAGTGGCGGGCAGTCCCAAAAAATATGCAGGAGGGTCCCCTCTGCAGCCAGGCATCGCCAGCATAGTGAGGGCCTATCAGGAAATATTTTATGTAGGAGGGTTGGGCTACGGTGCCACCGAGTTCAGATTTTCCCTCAAGCATCTTAAATGCATTGACATACAACAATTACACCAGCTGTCAAGTGGTAAGTGTGCCTTTAAGTGTGTTTAGTATGTGCTTTCAGTGGCCACCCACAGGTGTCCTTGATGGATTGGCAACAAGGACTGTACAGTTGCAGCCATGACAGGGCCCCCTATAATGTCCGAACAGAGGAAGTGCAGATATCATTGGTTGAGCAGAATGCAGAAGTAGGGGCTAGGAAACGGTGGTAACCTTGGTATAGCTGGCTGCATTGGGAAGCACAATAAGCAGTATAAGATCTGAAGAAGCAGTGCCAGGGCAGGTGTGTCCTCACATCATGTCACCCTCCTCTGTTAAGACAAAGAGCTGTGATATGTGATGGTGGGAAACAGAGTGACTAGAACAAATGGGCCTTGGCTCCCATTCACACTTGAGCGTTTTCTACCTCGAAGCTATAAAACACTCAACAATAAAAATCCCATTGTCGGCTATGGTGCCTGTTCCTGCCAAAGTGCTCAAGCACCTGTAGCAAAACACTTGTTACTACAAAACGTACAGGAGCTTCTTTTCAGGCAGAATCAAGCTTTTTTTTCATCTCGTAGACTTTAATGTGAAAAACACGCGTTTACATGCATTTTTCAGGCATTTCCATTTTAAAAGTCCATGGGGCCCAAAAATTCTGCTTTTGTACTACAAATAGTGCATAAAACCTATTGAAAAACACATGTACACACAAACGAGGCCTGTACATGCCTGGCCACACTCACATGTGAATGGTGTGAATTATCTTAATGTGCTTTGCCTCACAGAGAACTAGCATAACTTTAAGAGGACCTCCATATTTTCCATATACAGTACATGTGTGGCTTTGTACACTTTATATGTGTTTTACTGGTTATCCACTGAGCATAATGAGGTTTAAACATTCAGAATAGGTATGGTGCAGATATGTTAAATATACCCAAAACTGCATGACTCAAAACTTACAGCGTCCCTACACAGTATGTTTAGGCATTGACAAAGGGGTCCTTTGAGGTCCTAAAACAGCGGCAGTCCGGTTAAAACAATCCTTTTACTTGATACGGAGTACTGGCAACTTTTGGCAAACTGTCCTTTAGTATATGTTAGTGGTATCAATTGTGTTGCTTTTTACTAACCTGGAGCAGACATCCTTATGTACGGTGTGCACCACAAAATCTTCTCATTGCACTTGCAGCTTTGGGATTATGAACTTCCTGCATGTGGTCGCTGTAAGGCTCTATTTCCCAACCGCAAGGAGGCACTGGAGATTGAGCTTTGCTCAGCATCCTGGTTTTCCTGCAGTTCTAAAGCCTGGCCTAATGAAATGCCTTATTCTGCCCCATGTCTAAATTGTGGATAATCTGCATTTTGTTAATTTAAAATCAGGCTCTTGTAGTTTCTATTTAGTCTGCTAGCTGTGTTCGCCTTGCATTTATTATTGTTTGCCAACACTTGAAAAATATATGCTACAATAAATATTTTTTGTGCTGATTTCTTTTACATGATAGTTACATAGGAATCCCCGTACTGACTTCACAACTAAACGAACTATTTACCAACTTCTAAACTATGCATCAAACCCTGCATCTCTGTCATACTGGATCACTGTCATATCATTTAGTTTTCCTCTCTCTGTGTTCAGTAGTCTATAAAACTGATAATTAATATGATGCGCTTAGCTCCTTTTACTAAAGTGGACTACGTACTACATTTAAAGTTTATCTAAAACCAACACCAATATTTTGGATAGGGTGTTAAAGGGTTAAAGGAGAACTATGGGGTTAAGGCTTTTCCTCATAGTTCTCCTTAGGGTAACGGGAGGACACAAACTAGGGTCCTCCCGTCACTCTAAGCTCAGATATCGGAGCGCTGGCGGATCGGAGCGGGGAGGGGGGAATCCAGCCCCTCCCCTGTCACGGCAGAGAGCTGTGACAGGATCGATAGGTGAGCGAACACCGGTATGTGTTTGCTCACTTCTCGATCTACTGAGCCGACCTCATAGTTCTCCTTTAAAGCCTCTCAGGTTTTAACTGCTAACTCCCTGGAGGGAGATTTATTTGATTTCTCTGGATTACTACTGTCACCAGGATAGAAAGTAAAAGGAAAATTAAAATTGGACACCATAGCAGGAATAAAGGGAGCAATCTTCTAATGGAGACACTGACAAACTGGGCATTTCCTTCACTGGAGTGATTATCTCTGACTTCCTGTTGTGTCTACAGAACAGGGCAATGAAGAAAAATGTATCAGAAGGGACATGTAATACAAATCTGATAAATGGTTTAAACTAGGGATGCACCAATACCGTTTTTTCAGTATTGAATACGAGTACTAATATCCGCTGGCATCGAGCCGGCTTCCTGGCCAATCAGGAAGCCGGGAGGCGTAACATTACCCAAATGGCGGGCTCAATGCTAATTGGCCAGGAAGCCAGCTTCCCAGCCAATCAGCACAGAGCCAGCCAAACAGCATGGAGCCAGCTTCCCGGCCAAGCGGGAAGCTGGACGTCCAGTCATAACCCGCCACCCAGCTTCCTGATTGGCCAGGAAGCTGGCTCCATGTTCCCTTGCGGCACTGCCGGTCAGAGGAAATCTCCCACTGACTGGAAGTTCCGGTATCGGTGGTAAGTATCGGAGAATTTGAGTACTCACCCACATACCAGGTATCAGCACCGATACTAGTATCGGTGCATCCCTAGTTTAAACTCTATCCAAAATGAAAAAAATGGCTTTAGATAAACTGTAAGATGTTCTCAACTAGGACCATATTAATGGACTGTATGAGTGCCTAACCTATCTTGAGCATTGAACTACACCAGTACAACATACATTCTAATGGGGAAAAAGTTTGTATTTTTTTTTTCTGTAATAACATTCTCAGTTTAAAGAAAGTTATTATATATGTGATAATTGTTAAGATTAGAAGCCCAAGCCAACCAACATGAATCTATCTTGCAGTGGTCTGACTACAGTAGAGTAAACTGACATGCAGCTTAAAACATAGAAAGAGCACAGGGAGGATCAAACCAGCATAGTAAAAAGCATTAACATCCCAATGTGCAGGGCAAAAGTGGGTCAACAAAGATCTCTCTATATAGTATGGCAGACATATATAGCTAATAAGACTGGTGTACACAATTACAGATATTTATGACAGGTAAAACAGTCTATGTGTATTTAGCAGTTGGATGGGGTTCTGGTTACATTAAAGTGATTACTATTATTATATTTAAATTAATGTGATTATAAAACCTATTTCCATAAATCAGTCACTGATCTCTAGATATAAAGGAATATAAAATTGCCTTAAAGGTAACTTGTATTATGATAAACACCAAGGCAACCAAAGCTAAAGTCACTTTCTGAAAATGTCCAATGCATGTTTATCCTCTGGCTTCAATACTTTCACAACAAAATAATAAATGATGACAAAGTACTGTTTATTGAACAGGAACCTAGAAGTGTCAGTGTTAATCTGTTTTGGAAGGTACTTGCTCCATAACTGCCATCATCATCCTAGCATCACTACCTAGCCAGTCACCCACCCACAAGCATTTACATGACTGGGGTCCAGACACCTGGCGTGCATATGCTTTACCCAGGCCAATAATTCACGCAGTGGAGTAACGTTAAAGTGACATTAAAGTCAAAAATGTTTTTCCCTCCCCCAATGTTATTTAAAGCACTTACCTTAAATGATGTTTCTTAATCCAATCTTCTTTCCTGTCCTTTTCATCTGTCCCTCCAGCGGTGCTGCGGGTCTCCGATCCAGCGCTGACTTCTCTGAGCTTGCTGGCACTTCCTGTCCCACGGTGTCTGCATGCGGGTGCACGGGTCCATAGACTTACCTTGTGTCTCTCCTCGTCTCACGGCCGAAAATGTGAACTGCGCATGCGCCCGCCCCAAGATGCTTTGCGGCCGCCCGACAATTTTCACATTTTCGGATGGGAGCGCGCGGGAAAGACACAGGTAAAGCATTTTTAAAGCATTTTTTGTTTTTTACAGTTTTTGCATATTTTTACTGCTTGCTAGCAGTAGATATATGCAAAAAAAAAAGGCTTTAATTATACTTTAAGGAGGAAGTAGTATTTGCAGCTTCAAAACAAGTCAGCAGTGGCAGCTCTTATTTTATTATCCTAATTGGTGGACCTATGATCAGATAACATATATTATTTAAGAATATATATATAAGAATATATAATATAAGAATCTTAAGTAACATGTTAGCGTGACACTTGAGGTATATATTACCTCTCACAGAGATCAGAGTACTCTACCTCACAATATCTTTAGCTCCTTTATTCTTTGTTCAGCCATCATCTAGGGTCACCCTCTACACTTCCTGGACTGTGGTGCCAGCTGAGAAATAACACAATCAAGTAAATCTTCATGCCCCCTGCTAAGGAGGAGAAAGGGGAAATGCTTCCTCTTGCCTGCAGCAGACGGATGACATAATCTAAGACTAGGCAAAGTCACTGACTACAGCTCAAGGATGACATTTCATTAATGAAAAGGGTAAAGCTTTGTCAAGAATTTATTTCACAAAAACTTGTAAAATCACTAAAATAAAGCCTGTCCTCATGGACCACTAACAGGCAGTGTGTTTAAGTTATTTTTCAGTTAGAACAGCTGTGATAACTACTAAATACAATAACAGAATAAAGAACCAGTGAAAGATAAGGGTAATCTTACAAACATGACCTGTTAAGGATGCTTGAGGGCTGGTGTCAAGAAACACATGTATATAACATGTCAGGAAATCCAGAATATGACTGCAAATTCTAACAGATTTACAGTGATGGAGTTTCAGCCATTAGCCCTTGCCAAAATATCAGAACTCGTATAATGGCAGCAAACAGGACCTCCTGGAGCACTGCTACATGAACAGCACAGCACCTGGTAGAAGATGAACTGCACACTGACTTTATTGTTTTGGTAATCTTTGCAGATAATGAGTAAAGCAATGTCAGAGCTGACCGCAGCTTGGCAATTATCTGTACTGGAGGCAGTCAGTCTCAGCCCAACTGAAGAAATATCTTAAAAACCCACATGTGGACAGCAAGCATACATAAGAAGTGCTGAAAGCTGAGGGGAGACGTTTAGGTTCTGGTGTCTTAGCAAATGTTCCCGCTATCATAGCGAGACGGCAAACATCAAGAACTAAACTATAAGGGAGACGTTACTGCCGCCACAAGCTCGGGGCTAAGATAATGCAGCTATTTCTTTTTCTGTTTAGAAAAATTACCTAATAACATTCAAATGCTGCTACATGCTTCCATATTTATTACAACTGCTGGACAAGTCTGCACTCTATTCTTCTAAAGTAGAAGGCAATATTCATGGGTTTAAAAGTAGCTTCAGACAACAAGGAAAAGCTATGAATCAGTAATGCCAGAAACTAACATCAAAAAAAATAAACTAGAATACATTGACTTAAGGAAGAATTATGAGGCAAGTGATTTGGTATACTGAGCTTTGGGTCACGGGAGGACGCTAGTTCGTGTTCTCCCGTGACCCTTAGGAGAACTATGGGGAAAAGCCCTGACCCCATAGTTCATATTTAATGTGGAGCTTTTGGGTGAGCTATGGCCAATTTTGGGTATTGTAGTTTTATGAGGTTTTGCGCGTGCGTGCAATTTTAAGGCTCGACATGTTTGGTGTCTTTTTACCCGATGTGACCCCATCTTTTATATTTTACCAAAAAATCGGGTAATAATACTATTTTATAATTTAATATAGGGGAAACAGTTCTTTTTTAAATTTTCTGTAATTTTTCCTGAATATAGTAAAAAATAAAACCCCCAGTGGTGATTAAATTCCACCAAAAGAAAGCTCTATCTGTTCCTAAAAAAATGGTATAAAATTAATTTCAGTACAGCGTTGCATGACGCAATAAATGCCAGTCAAAGTACCGCAGCGCTGAATATTGAAAAATGGCCTGGATGGGAAGGGGGTTTAACACAGCGGACTTCAAGTGGTTAATGAATGATATACAAATATGTAGCATGCGTTTTTGCTTTTGTCTCTGTAAAATGAAAAGTCCCTATTTGTAATCTTTCAACCTTATTAAAATATATTTTTTCTGAAGGAATTCCTCAAGCATCACTAAGCTTGCTCATAGACCAGCAGACACCTCCCAATCATCATTGTCCCTAATAATGGACCTCATAGTGTTACTGATGATATAATTGGGAGCCTTGCTTTTGAATATTAATACCATGTATATCCACCCACACAGAATGTATTTTATAGATCTCTTCAAAAAAAAATGCAAGTGAAATAATCCATGTTATTAATTAAAAACAATGTGCATATTTTACATATATGTCAACTAAAATGCGATCTTCTCTAAAATTCTGTGAATATTTCCTTAAACTGACCAATCATGTTGAAAGCAAATTCCTGTTTACTTATTTAATCTGCACATGATTGGGTATTCAAAGTAAACAGGAATTTTCCTTTCATACGACTAGATTACTGAAGTGTATATGCACACAAATTACTGAGTGAAGATTCTCAGCTGCTTTACTAAAATAGGCCCAAGTCTTATCATATCCATACCTAGGCTCATATTTTCATGCAAAATGAGGATTCTGGGTATTAATTGATGACATGCCGATTGTTTATTTGTGTGCAAAGCTGATTTCAGACCAGGAGGATCAGATATTTGTTGGAAGTTTTCATTTCCAGCTACCCTATAGATTCTATGGCTGGGTAGACCTCAGTTCTGTGTGTTCAATGGACTGCTGTTTTCAAGACATCTATGTGACTGGAATGCAATTCTCTATGGTAACCTGACAATGTGACTTTGCTTCATAGAATTTAGAAGCATGCAAATACTGACCTCTCACAAATGCTGATTGATACTTTACCCGAAACATGCAGATAAAGACTTCCGACTCTACTCTGACTTCCTTGATCTCCATAATGTTCCAGGTCAATGACGAATAAAATATTGAAGGCAAATCAGTGAGCATAACTGCCAGACAACTAGCATTTTTAGAACAAGGTCAGCAATGGCACACCTCTTTCATGACAGGCTTACCTTAAGTGAATTATTAAACGTTTTGGGGTTACTCCAGCCAACCGTAGCAGAATCTGTCTCTTTACCCACGCTGCCCATCTTTTCCCAGTGCCTACCATTCTCCCTATCTTTCTATTTTTTTTCCCAGTACAAGAAAACCGGAAAGCTCTAAGCAGATTAACACCCAAGACAGAATTTTTCATTTATTTATTTATTTTTTGAATGACAATATTTCTTTAAGGACACCAAGTTGATTCAAAGCAATATACTGTTACAAGATATTAGGTTATTGCCTTCCCATTATGAGACAAGAGCACACCAGGAACATGTAGTCGTCTGCATTATCAGACACACTCTAGTTAACACATCACCAGCTGCACTAGAGCGAGTCCTGTGTCAGGCGCAGACCAGCCATGTAAAGCCTCGTTTGGCTGGTTATGGGATGCGTGCTGAGGGGGAGCAATCATACAAGCATATGACAGGAGTGACCACGCTCGAATAAGCCAAAGAGGCACCAACGTGGCTACAGAACAGGGATCTGGCTCATTGATGGCTCCAAGACAAGGAGAGGGAAGCTGATGCCTTATTGTATAACCATGATTCATTCTTATGTTGTGTATCTGTCCAGGGTGTTTGTGTGTCAGAGGGTACAAGAGCTAAACCTGCAGCTCTTCAAGTTTTCTTTATTTTTTTACTGCACTAGTATTTATATCAACACATAGGATCATTTCTCAGTAAGTTTTTGCCATTTTAAAATTTTTGTTTTGCCCAAAAGGTAACCCAGGATTTAAAAAAAAAAAAAAAAAAGTGAGGGCCTATATTTTATTGTGAATGTACATCTACAGAATGTAAAAGGTTCCAATGTTAATTATCCTGTGGTTTAGGCATTTACCGTAATTATACATCTGGTAAGTGCTAGAAAAACCAGTACTCTAGCTGCGCATCAAAAATTCATCAAATCACAGTAGCAATGTCTTTAGTAGAAAAAAAACACACATCCTACAAATACATATCTAATGTTTGTGTGCATTCAACATAACATTCTTGCAAGGCTTCAAAACAACACACTAGCAGCCTCCTGGCTTCCACTTTAAACAGTAGCACTTCTGACTCACTGGTCCTATTTGAAGTGTTGACCCACGCTGATACTGGTGGCCCCTCAGGCTCACGGCTCTTCTAGCCTCACCAGTTCTCTCCCAGCCTCCCTGGCTGTCTTAAGGTGCCCATACACCTTACAATTATCTGCAGATTTTCTGTGGTCTGATGGAAAAAGTGCAACAGATTGGCCCAGGTGGAGATTACTCCATCCACACACTTAAGTGTAGATGGAGGAATCTGTGGCACCTTTTCCATCTGACCACAGAAAATCTGCAGATAATTGTAAGGTGTATGGCCAGCTTTAGTGTGCCTCAAGCACACTCACTACCTGACTCCTCTCTGACTTCTGGGGATGTTCTCCTGACACCTGAACACGGTCTGTTCCTCTTTCCCAGCAGGAGCCAATTCCCCTAGCCAGCATCCTTTTATTAATGGCTGTGCACACCTGTGCAACTATCAAGTGCTGGCCACTGCTAAAGCCTGGACCCAGGACTAGGGATCTCATCTTTCCTCCAGAATCCCCTTGAAACCTCCCAGTTCCAGGATCCCAATCAGAATCCAGACAATCCCTTGCTTCCTGAAACATCTCAGCCCATGTGGCTGAGAGTCCCAGGTGATCATCACATCCAATTCTACAGTGGGATTGCCACACAATACCACTATATATATTTTTTTAACATAATGCCTTAATTTGTATTATTCTTTTACATTTCTACATGTAAGCCAAACTGAAAACTATTGCTGTAACTTCTAAAAATTGTTAGCTGGAGTTAGACTTTAATTTGTCTGTCACATACTTAACCACTTTAGGATTCTGGACTTATGATCTATGTCCAGCCCTAAAATTGTTAAAATAAGCTCACGGCTTGCAAGTTCCTGGGCTCTACCGCTCCTCCTGGAAACACAATAAAATCTATACATTTGTTCACAGCTGTCCTCTGCAGTGTGTGAATCTGGAAGTGTTCAGCTCTGTACATTTCTGGCTTTAGCGCTGTCAAAATCATAGCTGAAAAGCCAGGTAAACAGCAGGTCAAGCACAGTCTGTGCTTTATTAGCTGTTGCAGAGGGCAGGGAAGACATTAGGAGTCTAATAGACCCCTGATGTCTCCATAAAGTGTACCTGTTACTTCCCAAGACTATTATATACAGGGCTTATTAGCCCTATGTAATAACACTAAAGTAGAGTGAAATAAAAAAGTTTAAAAAATAGAAAACAACTTTAGGTAAAATTTTTAAAGCACTCCTGTCTCCCCTCACGCACACATACAAAAGCAGGCAAAGGGTGTGCACACATATGTAAACAACAATTGAGCAACACATATTGGGTACTGCCGTGTAAACCAGGAGTGAAATAAATAAGTCTAGGCCCTCCACAGTTAACTTTCAACTGAATGAGCTACAAAAGCATTGCCTATTAATTTTGGGTATTGTCATTTTTCAACATTTGCAGGTACACGCAAGTCTGAGGCTTGACATATTTGGCATCTATTTGCACAACCTCATCTTTTATGTGTACAAAAAAACCCCTCAAAAAATGTAAATTATATTGTGTTTGAGTGCACTAAAATATTTTTTGTGTATTTCTACTGAAAATATAGATCTGATAAACAGTTTTGCGCAAATATCTTGTGACAAACAAATGCAACTGCCATATTTTTATTCTACAGGGCCTACGTGTTTAAAAAATATATAATTGTTTGCGGGTTTCAAGTAATTTCTAGCCAAAAATGCAGATTTTGCCATGTGTGCAAAAAATGAAAAAATTACTCCAGAAGCAAAGTGGCAAAAATCCATTTAGAGCGTTTTTCCACTTTTACAACCAAATTGGGATTACACCTATTTTAGATGTGTTGCATATTTGTAGCATAACTTCCACATTGACTTTAAAATTGTTCAGAATGGCTAGCAGTTTGCCTAAAGAGCTGTTTCAAAGAAACTAGAAATATTCTTTTAAAAGTTATTTTTACATACACTGTGCGAATGGTAACACATAACAAACATAAGGTGGAAATACTCCCAAAAGATCAGCCACACATAACCGATGTCAGTCCAAAGTTTAGCATATACACCACCAAAGGCGCTCTCTCTCATACCAGCCCCTTTTACATGTTTCCCCACCTGGGCTTAATCATAGAGGTGGAAACACATTTTAAAACTACATGTCCATCTAGGACCACTGTTCATAGGGGTGATAAAGCAGCTGCAAGTCCACAGGGTGATAATGCTGGTGCAAGATTTTCACTGCAGAATGAACAGCATTGTCACCCTGTAAAGGAACAAAGAAAAATAACAGATCTACTTGGCGGTATCAATAGGAAATAAAACAGGAGGGACACCAGGAGGGACATACATCATATGGAATTGTATGTATGTTTATTTTGCTCATCGTTTCACTTTATTCTTCAATTTTAATGATGCTGAATTATTTGAAATATCATCTACTCTAGCATACCACTTCCTTTAATGTCATAACCTGTCATTTAAGATGATACTGATATTACTTAAATTGTGTACATGCTTTTCTTCAACAATAACTAAAGCCATTCTTTAGTTTGGCTGTTTTATCATCACATTTTGTTTTAGCTGCAGGTTTAGTTGTTCAGTATTGTAAAATAAAGTAGTATTATGTATAAGAATGCCATACATCGTTGCCATAACATATGCATATGCAGTGTGAAAGGTCCTTCAGAGAATGGCACAGAAAATAACAAATGAACCAATTGTTGTAATACGAATTGAGAAATAGAGCACTTTGTGGCAAAATGTACAGGAACTAATATACACTGTCTGTTGTGTTTTGCTTTTCAGTAAGATATTAATTTTTTACAGATTCAGAATGCAATATTTTACTTTTAAATTGCATTTTGCAGAATAGTGTACACTTGATTTTATTTTGCTTTGCCATTTTTTAACAATGGGCAAATCTGTCTGGGTTCAATTCGCCAAGGGTTTGGCGAATCTTGTTCAAAATTCAGCGAACCAGAATTTAAGAGATGCATCCCACTGAAGTCTATGAGGGGCAGAAACTTGTTAAGTACTGGTAATTTTTAGGGCTAATAGGCAGTGGCAGCAGAATTTTTACAAAAGAATGAAGTTCTCTTTTACAATTGGCTTGGCTTACATACAGCAGAAGCATTTCATTTGCACTCATTCAGTTTGAATTTTTTTTTTTTTTTCTGGTAGCTTTAGCAGCGATGCATGCATTGATCAAATGGCAATAGAAGTGCTTTGACTGGTGAATACAAATTATCCAGTGGGATGGGCAAGAAAAAAAAAAAGAGATGGAAAATTTCCTATTCCTCGACAGGCTCCTGTTCTATGATTAAGCTCCACTAGTGGGCAGAACGCATCGGTGGGAGGAGCTAGGTGGAGGGTACTCTTTCCTGCTCGTAAAAAAGAGTGGAGTTTAGCTCTTTGGAAACAGCAGTGTGCAGCTTCATTACACAGTGATTGAATACAGTGGGAGGTGATGGACCCAGAGATGCAGGCACCTATGGCTGGAATGGGCCTAGAGACTTCAGAGTGATGCCAAAGCACAAAGTGAGCACACCCAAACGTGTTGGATAGCAGTGATGCTGCTAGCTCTGGAAGACGGCAAAGAATGGACTCCTGTCAACTGTCAACCTATTAAAGAAAAAAAATGGCTAGCATCTAGGTGCACGGTGGGATTCACCACAGACTGTGGCTTTTGTACTTAGAGTATATCACTTTTTAATAGAAGTCTATGGTGTGTTTACATTGTCATATAGAACATAAGTGTATCATTACAGAGCCATTATTACACTGGTGTTAGCAGTTCTTTGTCATAAAACCATTCCCTATTCGCTCCCTATGATGCAGCAGGTGTGCATTTCCAATGGCAATCGACAGCCACTGTTATATTTTATTACCTTCATATGAATGGCATGAGGCTTTTATGTTCCCACCTCTATTATAATGATGTTTTATTATGCTGATGGAGCTCTAGGTTCCTTTTCAGATGTTTACCAAGCAAACATGAAATATAATGTTATTCTAAGCACTAACAAATATAGGAAAATTGATCCAATACCAATATAGCTTCCATTTAATATCCAGTTATAGAATTCTAAACTACATCAATCATTTTGATCAAAATAAATGTTTCGCTTACAAACAGAAGTTGGTCTAAATCACAAATTACTTTGTTAGATTGCCCAGACAGAGGTTCATTTTCTACGCTACACATTATTAAGTCTTACACAAGCACCAGCCATCAAATCAGAAAAAAAAAAGAAAATTCACAAAGAGTGAGATCCATTTGTAATGGCCATGGACCTGGGAACAGTGCAGTGCAGAGGTCTTTCTGCTTGGCAGTTCACGGCTTCCTCATAAAATTTGTAAGTGATCTAACCCACTGGTATCTATGGAAAACTAAACCATTAGTTTAGCTTTAGTTTACGTGGCTCTTTGATACAATGTGTTTCGTTTTTTTTTGCCCCAATAACACTGCCAAAAGAAAAAGAGGCAAAAGGGTGAAGAGTCACAGTATAAAGCAAGTAGACATGCAGCTTCTACATCCAATAAATGCACATATTACCACTTATAATAGTATATGCACATAAATATACTGTGAAAAAAGCACCTCCACATAGAGTTCATTGCATAGAATTAATCTTGCATCTTTGTATTTCTCTTTGCAAATTCACCATCTCACAAAGATTTATAGCTGAGAACATAAAAAGATATGTAGGATTAGCTTTGCAATGAATTGTAGGAGGTTAGCTGGGTGAGGTCTTGTTTTCATTTCTCTCATATATATAAATATATTTTTTTCTAATAATTAGCCTTTCTTGTTCTGATAAAACATTGCCCTTGAAGACTGTCAGCCTGTAAAGGTGAACCTTATCGCCTCCCTTCCCCCAGATAAACGTAACTCACTCCTTCTGATGGAATGCTTTGGGAGAGAAAGATGGGATGTTCTGTGCACCAGCAAGACGCCAGCAAAAATATTTGTCTTGCAAAGACTTTCTTAACCATCATAGGCAGAGGTAAATATTGTAGATATGCCTTAATGTGAAAACAGGAAGAATTGCTTGTTGTGCACTGCAACAATTACCATCTAGCTTCTATAACTAATGCTTAAAAACTTTACTACTGCAACTCAACTATTCTTAATGTCGTTGCATTAATTGTATGTACTATTCTAAGTATTATTTAAGTCTGCTTATCTCTGATGTTTTAAGTGATAGTTTTATTTAGATGCCTGCATCATGTTTATCTAACCATAAATTCTGCTCAAGTTAATTGCCCTCAACCTCTTATAACCCACTTCAAATAACCCCTTGTCTCTTTCTCCTTGCTTTCCCTTTCTCACCTCTGCAAGCAGATGCACTATTTTAGCAGGCCAGGATACAAACTGAAGCCACTGCAGATCAGAAACCAGACATCAAAAAAGACATAGCCGCGCTCTTGAGCAACTGTGACGGAAAACTAGGTCTCTGCAAGACTTGACCCTGTATAAAGCTGCCCTCCTAAAATATAATACCTCCCTCCATGCTGCCAAACAGACGTATTTTGTCACTCTCATTAACACACTCTAATCCAGACCTCGTCAAATCTTTTCTACTTATAACTCTCTACTATTTCCCCCACTGCCACCACCCACTAACTCACTCACTGCCCAGGACATTGTCATTCATTTTAAAAACAAAATAGATGCAATTCGGGATCAAATCGCCACTGTCCAGTCACCTATTAATATACCAGACCCACCATTACACCTTTTACTTTCCTCTTTTGACCCTGTCACCACATAGGAGGTTACGAAGCTTTTCTCTGACACCCACCTCACCACTTGCCCCCTAGACCCTGTTCCCTCACCACTACTTTGGTCACCCTCTTGCTATATTCTACAATATTCTTTCAATCTTTCCCTCCCCACCTGGGTATTGAAATGACCAGCATGTGCTGGTCACCTCAATACCCCAAAAAAACCCTCACTGGGCCCTACCAAACATAACAATCTCAGACCAATCTTTTCACTCCCATTCACCTCCAAACTCCTAAAACGCCTTATCTACAACCGCCTGAGCCGCCACCTCGCTGATAACCTACTCGACCCATTACAGTCCAACTTTCAACCCCCTACGTTTTACTGAAACCGCCCTCATAAAAGTCACTAATAACTTACTAACAGCTAAAAACAATGGCTACTATTCCTTACTCTTGCTATTAGACATTCCTGCTGCTTTTGACATTGTTGACCACCCGCTGCCCCTCAAAAAACTCCACTCACTTGGCCTACAAGACTCTGCTCGCTCATGGTTCTCCCCCTACCTATTCAAGTACTCCTTTAGGCCCCGTTCACATATAGCGACTTATCGCGCGATTTCCGCCGCGATATCGCGCATTTTTGCCGCGCGATATCGTGAGAAGTCGCCGGCCAATGCTATTCAATGGAGCTGTCTTAACTCCATGTCGCGCGTCGCGGTCGCAAGTCGCTTCTACCGGGCCCTTTTTTCAGCGGATTTTGAGCAATTTTGTTTTTTTTCTATGGAGCCCGACGGAGAAGGTCGCGCTACCGTCGCTGGAACTGCGCCCCGAAAGTCGCGCTATCCCGGCCACTGCAAAGGTATGTCGCTACATGTGAACGGGGTCTTAGTGTCCCCTACAAATCTAACTCCTCCTCTCCTCTTCATATAGGGGTCCCCAAAGGCTCTGTCCTTGGACCCCTTCTTTTCTCTATCTACACATCCTCCCTTGGTCAGCTAATAACCTCACATGGCTGCCAATACAATCTCTATGCCGATGACACTCAAATATATCTTTCTACTACACAACCTACCCCTCAGTGTCCTTGCGTGTCACTAATCTCCTAACCGACATATCAGACTGGATGTCACAACACTTCTAAAAACTCAACCTTTCAAAAACTGAGCTCATGATATTTACTCCCGCCCGTGCACCTTCCCCCAACTTTTCCCTTGAGATTGATAACACAACTATCCATCCCTCCCCTAAGCCAAGGTGCTTGGTGTCATACTTGACTCGGACCTCACCTTTCTACCCCACATCCAATCACTATCCAAATCCTGCCCCCTTCACCTTTGTAACATCTCCAAAATAAGCCCCTTTCTTACCAATGAAACCGCAAAACTACTCATCCTCTCACTTGTTATCTCCCGTCTTGACTATTGCAACTCCCTCCTCATTGGCCTACTTTACACAGGCTATCCCCCTTCAGTCTATCATGAATGCAGCTGCTAGACTCATTCACCTAACCAACCGCTCCGTGTCTGCAACCCCCTCTGTCAATCTCTACACTGGCTTCCAACAGCCAAAAGGATACAATTAAAAATATTAACAACCACTTACAAAGCCATCAACAAGTCTGCCCCGGCTATATCTCAAACCCCGTCTCAAAGTATCACCCTATTTGTCCCTCTGCGCTTCCAAAGAAAAGTTTGTGAATCCTTTGGCATTGCCTGTATTTTTACATGAATGTCTTATAAAACAGCACCTGGTTTTAATAAAATTAACTAGACTTGGCCCCAAGCAAATGTTTTAAAGGGGTTCTAAACCCTCCGTTTTTTTTGCCTATATCTACTGCTAGTAAGCAGTAGATATAGGCAAGACGTTTTTAAAAAAAAAAGCTTTAACTAGGTTTAAACTTACCTCGTTATCGCTGCGCGCTCCCGCGCCGAGAATCAGTAACTGCTCGTACGGCCGCAAAGGATCTTGGGGCGGGCGCATGCGCAGTTCCGATTCTCGGCCAGGAGACGAGCAGAGACGCAAGGTAAGTCAATGGACGCGTGCACCCGCATGCAGACACTGCTGGATCGGAGGGACAGAGCAGTCAGCGCTGGATCGGAGAGCCGCCGCACTGCTGGAGGGACAGATGAAAACATCAGGCAAGAAGAAGATCGGATAAGGAGACATCATTTAAGGTAAGTGCTAACATTAACATGGGGGGGAGGGAAACTTTTTTTTGACTTTAATGTCACTTTAAGTAACAAGAGTACTAAAATGCAGAAACCTTTTGGTGCCTACCAATACCAGCATTGATCTTCAAATCAATACAAAGGATCCTGTACTTGAGGAATTACATGCCCAAACTGATATTAAGACCTGCCCCATCCATTCATCTGTCAAACATCAGAGCTGCAACTGCACACTTTGCATTAGGCAGTGGCATGCATGAGAGGAGACGAGGCTTAGCGCAGAGAGGGATGGGGCTTAAAGAGGAATTTCACCCTTATCTTTAAATGACAACAAAAGTACCTTTAGAGGTGTTTAGTAATGATAATCCACAAACAGATACTTCTAGATAATTGCAGGCTTTTTATTCTTTGCATACCTTATTTTTCTTTTCCTTCCTATTTTTCTCCCAGTGGCCATTTTCACTAAGGGCAGATTAATCCATCTCCCTTTACTTCCTGGAACTCTTGGCACATGAGAATAGGACATGACCATATGACCATGCACATCATCTCAGGAGGAAAAATTCCTTTCTCCAAGATCTTGTGAGATTTTGAGGTTTACAGATAAAATTTCCCAGCAATGCACTGTCAATTAACCTTCCCAAGATGCATCTCTTAGGCATGGGCTACATCACTAATGCCTAGGAGGACCGGGAAGTAGAAAACTGTAACTGTAAGTAAAAGCAAAATATGTTTATTTAACTAATGAATGCAAGAAGATTTCATATCAGCATGCAGAGCTGCAGGTCGATGTGATTTTTAGTGAAAGGGGGGTAAAGATACACTTTAACCACTTGAAGTCCGCGGTGTTAAACCCCCTTCCCATCCAGGAAATTTTTCAGTATTCAGCGCTGCGGTACTTTGACTGAAATGTATTCCGTCATGCAACGCTGTACTGAAATCAATTTTATACAATGTTTTAGGGACAGATCGAGCTTTCTTTTGGTGGTATTTAATCACCACTGCGGTTTTAATTTTTTACTATATTAAAGGAGAACTATGGGGTTAAGGCTTTTCCTTAACCCCATAACGGGAGGACACAAACTAGCGTCCTCCCGTGTTAAAACCAGATATTGAAATATGTATGTGTGAACCTTAAATGATGATTGATTTTCTATATTTTAATCTATCCAAGTTTGGAGATTCAGTTTTACTATACTGCTGATTTTGAGTTACACTTGGTAATCAAATCAGTAAGCTGACAGGCAGACCTAAGTATAGTTGAAACAGTTGTTGGGAATGCCCAAAGACTTGGCCTTTAAAATGAGTTTGAAGAATAAACCACATTACTCAGGACATAGACTATGATGCCCAAAATGGGATAGAAGGAGAACACATGACTCAGCTACTAAAGAGTATGGCACTCCCTTATGCTAATCAGAAAGACTTTTAAGGTAAACATCACATAGGTTATTTTAAAGTAAAATCATGAATAAAAGGATGAGGGATGATCCTTCAAGACACACTCACACTCATTCACTACAGATCCACACACTACCTAAAGCCATGTTTCTTAAGCATCTTATAGATTTCTGCTGTAAGATATACTATATTTTGTAATCATCAAGCATCTTATAGACTAATTCTGCAAGATATACCATATCCTGTAATATTTTGTAACTTTAAATTAAACACATTCTGAACTTTATGCAACAAAGGAAACAATCATCTATTATTGAACTTTTCCACCCTATGCTTCGAGAAAAGGAATATGACATAAAAAATCATATTTCGTGTCATTTTCTTACATCCCGTCAACCTAAGCTCAGTATACGCTCGCGGTATACTAAGACGCCGCAGCTGAAGCGGATCCCGACAATTATGTCTGGATCTGCCTAGCTGCGTGAGTGACAGCTGGCTCTGCCTATCTAGAGGCCTACCAGCACTGGCGGATCGGAGGGGGGAATCCAGCCCCTCCCATGTCACGGCAGAAAGCTGTGACAGGATTTATA
>NW_017307027.1:432761-440502 GCF_000935625.1 Nanorana parkeri | reverse complement strand
ATGTCACGGCAGAAAGCTGTGACAGGATCGAGAGGTGAGCGAATGTCGGTATGTGTTCGCTCACCTCCCGATCTACTGAGCCGACCTGTAACAGTCTCATTGTCACAAGTCAGCTAGAACTATGAGGTGAGTGAAAAGCACTCACCTCATAGTTCTCCTTTAAGGAAAAATTACTGAAATACATTGAAAAAAAAACTGTTTCCCCTATATTAAATGATAAAACATTTATTACCCAATTTTATGGTAAAATATAAAAGACGGGGTCACGTTGGGTAACAATAGAACAGTAGAAAGGCATCATGGCACACTCACAAACTAGCATGTAAAACAACTTGTCTCACCACTAAGGACAATGACAGAGGTTTGGATACACGTTGGGTAACAAGACACCAAACATGCCAAGCCTTAAAATTGGATGCGTGTGCGCGCGAAACCTCAAAAAACGTTATCGGTGATCCCTAAAATGATTTCTCTCACTGTGACGTTCGAGGCGATATGCAACGTGTGTAGCGCAATTGTCTTTTTCACGATAGATGACTGACAGGTGAATGCGGAAGTGATGTAATACACATCACTGCTGCATTCACAGTGCGGAGGGAGACCATCAAGGAGCTGATCTCCCTCCCTCTTCCTCCTGACGCCCTCCCAAGCCGGTCCCGGGCCGCAGGTGGACTAGCGGATCCTGGGATTGAAGGTGAGGGTTCAGGAGGGGGGGCGGCGGCAGCAGCAGACGAGAGGGGGCACACACCAGCACATATACACGATCGGCTGGCTATAGAGCCGCCGATCGGGTATATGTTAAACAGCCGGTAATGGCTCTATGCAATGCATGGGTTTTTTCTGCTCGTGCACGCGTGCTAGGGGGCACGGGCGAGCAGAAAAAAAAATACCGTCTGGAGACGGCAACACGCTAATGCAGCAGTTTTTTTTCAACGGGCGGACGGCAACTGGCTTATACTGAATTAAAGTAAAACAACTCAAAATTATCTACAATAATTTAGTCTGGGTTTACACCTAGGCGACAGCGTTTTTATTACACTTTTTTGCACATAAATCAAAATGCGCGTTTTTTGTAAGCAGATTGTAGCTCATGGATGTTTATGAGCAAACGTGCATATAACGTGCAAAAACACAGCAAAAGCGCAGTTTTAAGCGTTTCCTATTAAGTCTATGGTGCCAAAACAAGCTGTAATATGCCAAAAAAGGTCATGTACTTTTTCCAGCGATAGGCGTTTTGCTTATTGCCACAAAACGCTCAGATGTGAACAGGGCCATAGAAATATATGGGATTTTTTTTTGGGGGGGGGAAGGGGGGCATATTTTTGAGCGTTTTTTAGGGCAGAAAAAAACGCTTCAAGACGCCCAGTGTGAACCAGGCTTTACAGAAGATTATCGGGGCATAATCAGTCATCTGAACCTTATTATAAACTGGAAGGTGCAACAATGAGACAACTACCAAGACCCATTACACAAAGGTTAATCAAGTAAATGGCTTAAACAAAACATAGAAACATTTTCCCCAAAAAATAGTGCCAGCTGCAATGAAAGCACTCACTGGTGGAAGAACATTGGTGGTTTTGGAAGTTATAAATTGTTCAAAGATACAGCTGTATCCAGTTAGCTGTGCTCTTATGCTAGCATTGTCAAAGAGGGTGTCCACCCCTTCCCCTTACTCAAAGATAAAAGGTGGTATCCATAACTTCCCCCAAGGTAAAGGTCGTAATTCTATTGTGCCATCAAGTAAGGTGGTAAGGTATCAAACAGTGGAGATCAACATGGTGTGGTATGGTGATTATTTACAAAGTAGATGGTATGCTTTTCCAGGATAGAGAAGGGTTTCTTCAAAAGTGGAGATGAAGGTGGTATATAAAGTCTCATCTAAAAAGTAGAGCATATCATAGGTCTGCCATGGTGTCACACTGCCTTCTGTGAAAAAGGACAGCAAGCCCATTCTTTCTCTTTCCCTGCTGTCTCATTCACAGTACTGCTTATTCCTTTCTGTCCACTGATGTCTTCTTTTCCATGTCTACTCCTGCCTTCAGTGCTGCCTTTTCTGTCACTTTACTGGCTGTCATCAAACATTAGGTAGGATGCCCTTGTCACCGGAGGACTTTTTCGAGTCACAACCGCAGCATGACAACTCACATTTGTCCAGTCCTGGTTTAACAAGAAGAAAATGTGTACACTGGAATGGTAGCATTAAAGTCCACAGTCTAAGCTCTGGTTCACACCTAGGCGGCACCAATTTTGCACGTTTGTATATTAAAGGTCACCAAAGTTCACCCAGCCCCCCTACAACTGCCAAAAGACATGAAACTGGGCTGGTTGGTTATTGCTGGTTTTATGTTGGTTTGTGCTGCTACAATTTTTATTAGTGCTCTTATGGGGGTTTTTTATGGTTTTTAACAATTTGTTTTAATTTAATAAAACCCAACTCACTTTGCACACCATGTTATTAAATCTGGGGAAAAAATATACTATTTGTTAGTGCTATGGTTGGGCTTCTTTTTTTCCAGGTGGGGCTTAGGAGATAGAAAATACATTTAAAAGAGAACTATGGGGTGCATGTTTTTCCCCATAGTTCTCTTAAGGTTCACAGGCGGACATAAAATAGCATCCTCCCGTGACACAAAGCTCAGTATATCACGAGCTACAGGTCACAATATACTGAGACTGCCGGAGCCAGGACAGATCCCGACATTACGGTTGAGATCCACCCAGCTGCATGAGTGACAGTTGGTTCTGCCTATCTAGGAGGTAGAGCCAGCTGTACCCGCCCCCTGCGCCAGTCAGCGCTGGAGGATTGGAGCATGGAGGGGGGAATCCCTGCGGGAAACCGTGACTGACAGTCACCGCTCTCTGCAGGGAGATGATCGAGAAGTGAGCGAGCGACATTATGTGTTCGCTCACTGCCCAATCTATTGAGACGACGTGCGACAGTTTCACTGTCACACGTCGGCTCGAACTATGAGGATGAGTGATTCTATCTCACCTCATAGTTCTCCTTTAAACAGCACAAACTACCACAAACGTGGCAATAACCAACCAGCTCAGTTTTATGTCTTCTTGCAGTTGTAGGGGGGGTTAGGTGACCTATATTGACCTTTAAAAAACAGTTTCTAACACAAAGATTAAAGGCGATAGAATGGAGATTAAAACGGCACAAACCAGCACAAATGTGGCACTAACCAACCAGCCCGGTTTCGTTTATTTGTGCTGTTGTAGGAGGGCTGGGTAATCTCTTAAACAAAGAAAAAAACAACTATCTTAAAAATAAAAGCTGTACACATTTAAATTTTTACACCACAAAACAGCACAAACGTAGCACTAAAGAAACATGAGTTTTTATTTGTGCTGCTTAGAGGGGGGTTAGCTTCGCTAGGCTATTCAGAAAGACCTCTGGTTAGATCCAAAGGGTTTCCACATTTTTTCATTGCAACTGCATAGCAGCAATGTAAAATGGCTTCACACCCATTACTCATGTAACCGACTACATAACTTGATGTGACCTGATGAAGAGTGTAACTGCAGTGGCCTACCTTGCATTCCCTTTAGTCACTTCTCTACCATAGCATAACAGATAGCATGAACAGAAAAACGCAATTAATCACAGGACAAGGAAACCATTGTGTACAATTGCGTAGGGACTAAAGGTACAGTAGATTAGAACAGGGTGGAGGGGGCTTATAAGAACATTCTAAAAAGGAAACCTCTTGTTTCACAAAGGAACATCTATGTGCATCCAGGTGATGGCAGACTCTATTGTAAGAAGCTCTTCACTGGTTTTTATGTGCCTTCTGCATGTGTGAATAATCAGAAAACTCATTATGTTGCTCAAGAGTTTCATGGAACCAATGAAATGAAAGAGTGTTAAGAACTCTTGATAAACAGAAGAAAAAAAGAAGAAAAAAAAAAGTACATTTACTTAATGTATTTAAAGCACAATTTCTATGAGTCAGTCCTATTCCCCTATTATTTTATTAAAAAGTGAGCAGGTGGATAGTGGAATGAATCACATATTTAGAAGTTGTCTGATGGAGACAATAAATGAAGAGAGCTTTTTTTTTTCCTAAAGAATGGTGCAGACACACTCAGTGCCATGAAATATGAAACTAAAATAATCCAATAGATGTCCTTTACAATGGCTTCAATGCAACCAACCCCTGTAAACCCCAATAAATGTGTTCTTTAAACCCATGCTAGGATCTTTGTAAAAATATATTTAATTCTTTAACCTACACTGTAATGTGAATGTCCAACAAAAGACATTAAATTCTACACTGAATACCAGAACCACAAGGCAATTCCAGTTGGAGCTCACTATTTTTTTCATTCAGAATTAATTAGCCTGGAAGCTAACTTGTAACTGCGATTGGTTTGGATCAAACAAATATACTATTAACAGTTACATTTTTTACTAAACAACAAAAATGTCCCTCAGAATTTACACATGTTAAGAACTCATCCTCTAAGCACTAAGCTGACCAACGAGTGCTCGCAATTTGCAAGGAAAATTCAAAATCCATGGCGCAGGGCTGCACTGGATGGCCGTATGAGGAACAGATAATACACCCTTATTGGCGGAGGGGAAGGACTGTTCGCCAAAAAGTAAGTATGGGAGGGGGGAAGAGAGAGGGGGCCAGATTTGAGCAAGTAATTCAATTTTCCCAAATTATTTGCAAAAGTGAACCTTTAATGCACACTGTGTTTTAGAGAGTGCTGCTGCCCAGCTACCACACTACGCTTTTTACCACTTTTTAATTTAAATGTATTCTTTTAACCTTTTCACATTTTTATCTCATGTTTTAGTTTTTATGTTCTATAATTTATTTTATTATTTTTTTATTTTGATTATTATTTATTATTTTGTACTTATTTTTTTAATTTTATTACTTTATAGTTTTTTTTTTTCATTTTCACTTAACTTTATTGCTATCACAGAGGGGCTAACTAAAAATCATAAGGGAATGTAGAAAAGGCTTTTTTTTGGTCATCAATAGTAATATCGGCCTGTCTCAAAATGAATGGATAGTATGGCCTTTAAGCTACATCATTTTGGTAAATAAAAAGCAAATAAACAGAGATTATGAAATCAAATTGAAATGTGCAAGTCCAATTTTACAGTTCAAAATAACTGACATGTTCACATAAATAAGACTGGAGTTCTTAATAAATGCATTATATTATAGTCTGTAAATCCCACAAGAATATCTCACAGCTGCAGTCACTGATGCTTTAAAATTAAAATAAAGACTTATGTACCTGCAGAGTGTCAATACAATTACATCTAGAGCTGGAGGTCATAAGCTGGCCATACACCTTACAATTATCTACAGATTTTCTGTGGTCAGATGGAAAAGGTGCAACAGATTCCTCCATCTACACTTACCTGTGTGGATGGAGTAATCTCCACCTGTGCCAATCTGTTGCACTTTTTCCATCTGACCACAGAAAATCTGCAGATAATTGTAAGGTGTATGGCCAGCTTTAAGTAGGAATATCTGAACCCATCCGTTTAAATCCAGCTGTCTATAGACTTAAGGTGCCCATACACCTTACGATTATTAGACGAAACTTTTCGTCCAATGATCAAATAGTCGTACGATTTTCGTACGGCAGCCCCATCCTGCCCCGATGATCGCAAGATTAAATTAGCCGCAATTAACGAAAAGCACCTGGACGAAATGCGGTAATTGATATGCCGTATTTTCGTTTGAACAAGCACAGTGTAGATCGTACGACTTTTGACGGACGGAAACACCAGCAACCTTGCGAAAATCGTACGATCTAGCAAAGTTTTCAAACATGCTTGACCGTCAAAAGTCGTACGATTGTACAGTACAGTCGGTCGGACACTGCAATGCACACATACGATTATCGGCCGAAAAGTCAATCGCATACGAAAATCGTACGATAATCGTAAGGTGTATGGGCACCTTAACATTGGGCCGTCGATCAGGTCTGCCAGAAAAACTGACAGGTGGGCCTGTTAAGAAATTTTTAGACACAGGTTTTTACAGATTGGTGAACCTCTGCTCTGAGAGACACTGACTCTCCAAGATGCTCTTTTTATACCCAATCATGTTACTGACCTGTTGTCAATTAACCTAATTAGTTGCAAAATATTCTTCCAGCTCTTCCTCGTTAGTACCACTTACCCAACTTTTTTGAGACGTGTTGCTACCATCAACTTCAACATTACCTTATTTCTTTCTTTAAATGGTAATTTTTTTTTTCAGTGTAAACATTTGATATGTATTCTTTTTTCTATTGTGAATACCATATGGGTTTACGAGATTTGTAAATCATTGCATTCTGGGTTTAGGTAGATATTACACAGCGTCCCAACTTTTTTGGCATCGGGGTTGTACATCTTCTACGGTCAGAGCCTGCAAAATTGCAATATGGCCAATGCGATGCTACATTACTGCAGTGAAATCCTCTAGTTAAAACCGAGTAGGAGGCCCACATGCAACAGAGCTAAGTAAGGAACCAAAAAAAGTGGAGTCAAGCAGGGGGCAATGTTTCAGGTTGCTAGTGTCAGGTAATAGAGAGGGAACACTGCAGGCAACCTGGAATGGTTAGTGGATCGTGAGCCAGTGGGATCCAAAAGCGTGGGGCTGCTCCATGAGTGTGTGGAATCAGAAAAATTGCATATAAAGCACGGACAACTTGTATCAAATACAAGGTAAAACCTTGGGGACTCACAAACTGGCTAGTGTAGGTGAAAGCGTGAGTCTTTTGCTTGTGAATAGTGTCTATAAGCCCACTCAATCCAGCTCACTTCAGGGGATTGATCACTATTGTTCTCCTCTGCTTTTTGAATCATTAAACTGCCACCACACTGATGTGGATGTTAGAACATTAGAAAATGTCAGCTATGAATTAACTGCTGTAGGCAATGTAGACACTTTACCCTGACTCTGATCTTTACACATAAATCCAAGTATGCACAGCAAAAGTATATTTTTAAAGTATATATATATTTAAGTATGTTTCCAGAGTCCCATTCCCAGTTTTCCTATTTTTTATAGTCCTAAAATGCTTTTTTTTGCATCAATCTACTCATTTCTATGTGGGTAGTTCACATCTATTTGCTATACATCTACTGCGCTTGTTTGCACTTAGCACAATTATTTTAAAAAATAAGATAAGTAGAATCTTTGTGTATATATAGGTGCATTGAACAGGCTCATTGCAAGAAATAATAAACAGACAAACGCACGTATTGTAAATGGGGTTTTAGAGCATCTGCACCATGAAAAGCCTACATTTATTTGATGTCACTCACCATGAATAAGACATGACTCAAAAAAGTACTTTTAAATGCATATAAGCACCCTAATACCCCCATTTACATTTTAATAACACTGTTTTAAACCATGTGTTGATGTTTGTTGTTAAAATAATATGCATTTATACAGTATGTGCCTTCAGGGCAGCTATCAGAAATTTTGGGGTCCCTAACACAGCTTTAGGCATGGGCCCACCCCCCTCCCCATATTCCTTATTATCATCCATTTCTCTAATTAAATAAAATGATAGCACACAGTGTTCAGTTTTTCGGCATCTGACTCATCCCCCACCCCCTTCTCTGAGAGAGTGAGAGACACAGACCGATCGATGTTGAGAGGAGGGAGGGAAGCATGTAAGAGACCGACTGACTGATGCCAAGAAGCTCTCAGCATCAGTCGATCCATCTCTCTCACTCCCCCCCCCCCCCCCGCCCTTATCAAAACCC
>NW_017307027.1:403254-432356 GCF_000935625.1 Nanorana parkeri | reverse complement strand
CCTGGCAAATGGTACTATTAATATAATTCTATAAGAAAAAAATGAAAGCTTGGAGCCTGGGCCCCCCTGTCCACTTGGACCCCTTACAACAGTACTGGCTGTACCCCCCCTGATGGTGGCCCTGTGTGCCTTTATGCATTTAGCAGTAAAATGCATGGAAAGGCATGTAGACACATATGTAAAACCACATATGGACTTGAAATGCACAGGAATGAATGTACTGGATGAAGAAATACAGCATTTGGTGCCTGTACTGAGCCTTTACTCCAAACACTTTCATTGTGGTTGAGTCTGCTTGTAGAAGCAATGTAAACCAACAGATAAGTGTGAATTTGCCACCTCAGACCTCACTGTGCACATTATACAATGCATCACACAAAACTGCTTACCGTGCTTAACTTCCTGGAGGTGAAAATGATTCTACGTTCGTGCAGCATGCTGGCATAGATCTGAAGCATATTATTTACATCGACTGCTACAAAATACTCTGTCAGGTTCCTCTGCATAAAGAAATTATAATCAAGTTTTAGTTATAGTGAGATTGTTACAAATACATGTAAATAAATAAATAGTTTACACACACACAAACTACTGTGTAAATGTTTTAGGAACTTTGAAAAAATTTGGTAAATCAGAAAAGCTTTACAAATAATACAAATTATAAATAGTTTTATGCAAGAAATTTCCTAGAAGTGCTATAAAATAGAAAAAAAAGATGGCAGGTTCAGAAGTCTCATTGAGAGCTACAGTACTTACAGTGATTGCTTCTAAAGGTTATGCAACAAAATAGTAAGTTAAGGGTTCCAAACAATGATGGATGCCAACTAATCTGGTGAGCTTAAAGTTCTTCTTTGTTCGTGTAAGGATACCAACAAGTGTGCGTGTGTGTGTGTGTGTGTGTGTGTGTGTGTGTGTGTGTGTGTGTGTGTATGTGTATGTGTATACACACACACACACACACACACACTATTCTAAATCTTCTGAAGATTTAGAATGGTGGTTATAAGTGTCTGAATTTAGAGCTGGATTTTCACGTGTGAATTTAGCAGTTGTGTAGCAGTCCAGGGGAAATGGTCACACATTTTGAGACTGGATTGTTCAATCTACCAAAATAGAACAGAAAACTAGAAGTGCATGGGCTCACTTAAGATCTAATGCATTCATAAAGTTTGGATAAGGTTGTAGAAAATATGGATTATAAAACTGCCAATGCATGTTACAAACCGTTTGTGCAATCTGCTTTAGTTTTGACAACAACTATCTAGTATGACTAGACTCTACTTGATTTGATATAATTTAAAAGGCTTGTTTAAGTACTCATATGACATAGCGGAAGGCGAGTCAAGAGGATTGTTTAGTTAGGTTGTAACATGTGTAGCCAGTTTATTGCTGAATACATTTGACGGCTGGGTTTGGTGCAAACTCAGTTTGCCTACGTTCATCCAAGCCCACTAAAAACTCTGACCGCCACCCCCTTTTCCCGACCCAATCAGTTGCGGGGAGATGCCCTTCCTGCCCCACAGCTATACGACACAAAAGGGCAGGGAACGACCCCGCTGCTACAGTCACCACAGATTGGGTCGGGAGAGGGGGTCATGATCAGAGATTTGAACGGGCTTGAACGAACTCAGGCTAACGGAGTTCATACAAAAAGAAAGGTTCCTTGCTGCACACCTTACCAGGATTCCCATGTGGATATAACAGTGGGTGCTCGAAATGACTGCGGATGGCATCCCCACATGCAGATAGTTTAAGAACGTCACCAGCACACTGAAGCCATAGTTATAGCAGTTTAAGTGTTCATTTATTGAAGAATGCTGTCCCTCACATGCAAGCGCTTTCGGAGCCACGCAGGGTCCACTTCATCAGACAGAGTCATCTCTGAGTTTGATCAAGGGGACCCTGCGTGGCCCCGAAAGCATTCTTCAATAAATGAACACTTAAACTGCTGTAACTATTGCTTCGGTGTGCTGGTAATGTCCTTCAACTATCTGAGTTTATACCAAATCCAGTCTCATCTTTTTTTCAACCAACTGCCTTACATTTTCAAATCAATTACACACATTTCGTAATTTTAAAGAAAATGACACTTAACAAATGACACTTCTTTCTTGTGTTTGCTACAATTATTATTAAAAGGGGAATCTCCAAAATACTTAGGACCCCCTCTGTGTAACAGATTGTCTGCAGCTTCATAAAAGTGGCTGTAGACTTCAGGAGGTGGTTGCACATACAAGTGCAATCTGGTTATCTTCAGGGTAAAATATCGTGCATAAGGCTAAAGTATAATTCATTTGATGCAACTGATGAGGATAACACTTTATATCAGAGGGGAATAGGAGGTAGGAGACGTTGGGTCCTAAAGAAAAAAACACTGCTAGCAGTGTTAACTTATCAGTGGGGAACAATAGTGACCGGTACAAGCCTCCGCAGGTGAAGCCATGCCTAAAATACAAAATCTTATCTTAATTTGATCTAATTTAAGCCCTCAGGGGCAGGGCCCTCCTTACCATCTTGTCTTGAATTGTATCGTGATTGTAATGTCTTCCTTATATTGTAAAGCGCTGCACAAACTGTTGGCGCTATATAAGTCCTGTATAATAATAATCTTAATTTGATGTAATTTAATACCAGATTACACCTGCAGACGTTGCTGTGGGTGAAACCTGTAGGATGAGCGGACATAAAGTGTAATCTTCCATGTTACCACACAAGGGCATCACAAGCAAAAAATAAATTGCCACTGTACAGGGAAATCACCCTTTATTTAACTATTTGGAGGCTGAATGCAATCCTATTTGGCTGAATATTTTGGGAAAAAGTACTTCATTACTTTCATGGGCAAAACCTAATTAGTGCCAAAGAGATGTTATATTTTCCTTTAAACAAAGAACCCTATTTGCGCAATGGAAAAAACAGTAACTATATGGCCCGTACACTAATTTTTCAGATACTTATTCATCTAGACTGCATTTCATCGACTTTGCACAACACTGTTTCTCAGTAATTGCATTCTTGTTACTAGGTATTTCTCAGATTCATGTAGGATTCTCCCCTTAATATAAAACAGAACGCACAAAGTGATTGAGTTAACAAGTAAACAGGCTCATTCAGGGAAAACAGACAAGTGGTTAAAACCCAATTAGATACATACACTTTCAGGGATTGTAGGCAGTCCGGTTACGTCAGGAGTAATAAAAAACGAATGCTAGGAGAAGGAAGGGGAGGAAAAATACAACACAGGTTAATTTGGGTTTAATAAGGATCTTAATTGGAGGTTTGGTGATAGGACAGGGAGAGAGTATCAGGATTAATTAGTTTTATGGTATGTGTACAGGCAATTATTGCAATAATACATGATACAAAATAATTAACACCTTCATTTCAAAGACTGAAAATGTACACCAAGTTAATGTTAAGACAAAAAAGAGAATTTGTAATGGGTGTCCTTTACACTAATAAATACACAAGTAATAAATGATAGCTTTTGTATGATCATGTACATCAGGCATGTCAAACAGGGGTTTGACTCCAGCTCCATGTTCACAGCTCAAAGCAGTTCTCCAGTTGACAAAAGCTATACTTCCTTTAATATTTTTACAGCTAAATACTTAAAGAGAACTATGAGGTGAGTGAAAAATCACTCATCCTCATAGTTTGAGCCAACGTGTGACAATTAAACTGTCACACGTCGGCTTAATAGATCGGTAAGTGAGCGAACACATAACGTCGCTCGCCCACTTCTCGATCATCTCCCTGCAGTGACTGTCAGTCACGGCTTCCTGCAGGGATATTCCCCCCCCCCCTCCCCGCTCCTCCAGCGCCGACAGGAGAAACGGTCGGGGGAGGGGGCAGGTACAGCCGGTTCTGACTCTAGATAGGCAGAGCCAGGTGTCACTCACGCAGCTGGGTGGATCTCGACAGCATTGTCGGGATACATAGTGGCTGCGGCGGTCTCAGTATACCGCGAGCTTTGGTTCGCGTAAATTACTGAGCTTTGGGTCACGGGAGGACGCTAGTAAATGTCCTTCTGTGACCCTTAGGAGAACTATGGGGAAAAACACTTCCCCATAGTTCTCTTTTAAGCAAAGGTTTTATGGCCACTTCCTCCGTGAAAAAATGTTGACATTTGCAACTAATACTATTCTAATATTTATCACAGAGCTATAATATTTTTCTGTAAAAATACATTTAAGTACCCTATTAACAAAACTGCACCTTATTTATGTGTCACTCGGTTGTAGATCCTCAAATCATCTCTGAATTTGTGCTGACACTGTCCTTCCTTCTAGAGCACATGTTTCAAACTCAAGGCCCAGAGAATCTGGCCCACTATGCCAATTCCTAGACTTCAACTTTCAGATCTAGGTATTAAGTTATTATGATAATCGAATGTAGAGGCAATTATGATAAAGATTAGATACATTTATATAGTCTTACAGGCCCTTTGAGGGCAACCATAATGTTGATGCTGCCCATGATTAAATTGAGTTTGACACCCCTGTTCTAGAGGGTGGCTACTTTTGTTCTCCATGCTCCTGTGTGTGTTGCTTCCTTGATACACTATAATTGTAATAAAAATTTGAAACTAAACGTGAGACTGTAGTCCATCACAGGAGTGAGCTTGGAACAGTTGCTACTTTGCAACACACACCGGGACCATGGGGAACCAAAGTAGCCACCCTCCAGAAGGGACAGTGTCAGCACCAATTCATAAATAATTTGAGGATCTACAGCCAAGTAATACACAAATAAGATACAGTATGGCACAGTTAAGGTACTTGAATGCATTTTTAAGATTTAACCCCTGAGTTTAGTCTAATTTTAAAGGGCATTTAAACCCTTGCAGTGGGGGGCCACTGCAAAGGTTTTTTTCCAAACCGAAAAATCATTATATTAATTTGAAACGGAATACTGAGAATCTTGCATGTCAGTCCTAGCTCTTCCTTAGTTACATGCTTTTTCCACCCATGCTACACCTTCAAAAAATCTCCCAATGACCTGAACAGAAGAAAATGCATGGATGGCAATATATCAGGTTGCAAGAAATTGTTAATTACAAACAAACAAAAAAAGGAGGAGTGATCAGTGCACTTTATGTAACTAGCCTCTGACACAAGATGATAATCCTTTAAATATCTGTAAATGGCTCTAGGTATTCCATTCAAAATGAGTATGAAAGCACGCCTTTTTTGTCTCAACATTTCCAGTGAGAGGAATAAAAGACAACATAAAGGGAGAAAAATCAACTGTAATTTACCATTTATAAGTAGAAATGAAGCAATTGTTTAGTTTTGGATCGAATAAAGGAGGGTTATAACCCCTCCAAGCTTTTTTTGCCCTGTGTCCCAATCGAGAGATATTCCTTCCTGTCAGAGTGAAGGAAACTCCTGGTGGTCCGCAGGGTCACCAGAACTAGTGTCCGCATTACTGTTCTGGTGACAGCCCAAAATTTGGCATTTTCTTTTACTTTCAGTAATAACAGTCATCAGGACAAATAAATCTCTATAATGGTGAAACAGACAGCAATAAAAACCTGACAGGTATTCTAATCCCTTTCCACTCCATCCAACTTAGCAACGTTTTGGCTTCAGTTGCACTTTAGAGTGAATGATTTTAAAATAAGTACATCAGTATAAACAGCTTAAAGATACACTAGATTAGGATTTGCTTAGTAGAGTTGGCATGCACAATGACAGCAGAAGAGCAAGTTCACCACAATTAACTTTTCAGATTTAAGAAAGAGTTTCGAAAAAACCTCACCCTGCCCCTGTCACTTACCAACTCTGGAGAGGAAACATTTTTCATAACAGGTTCGCTTGAAACAAACTGTAGTGGGTTCTTGTAAACAAGAAACAAAGGATTCTACTTGTAGCTATAAGCATGCTATTAATATAGGCTAAGAGTCTGTATCAGAGGAACTCAATTATTGTCAATTATGTCATATTGTCCTATTTTATCAGCAAGACCTTCATTTTAAAGGCATTTCAGTCATTTCAACAGTTAATTAGCTTAATACACCAAAAAATTGTAACATTTCATATACCCAAGCCTCAAGATTTTTAAAATCAAACTCTGGGGGGAAAAAATGCTAATTTACACACCATACTTTTATGTAAATTACCATTAAAATGCTGCATTTTAGGTATAGAGGGCTGCTGTACAGTATAAAAGTATTTAGCCTGCCGGCTCCTACACATATAGCCAGTCTTCTGGGCGCTGCGCGGTGCAACATGAACCATGAAGATATGCTCCAGTCATATCCCCACCCCTCCTCACTATTTGCCCATTCACAAGCAATTATGGGCAAGTATTTTTTCTCAAATATTACAAGGAGTTCTATAATTGGAGAAAAGGAGGGAGGATGACATCATCTTTCCTCCTCCAATCATAGAACACCCTGTATGCTTTGACAAAAAAAATACAAGGCATTTTGTGAACGAGCAAGTATCAAGGAAGGACAGGGATGTGACAGGAGCACTTAAATGCTCGAATCACATGCCTCACTCTCCACAACTCCAAGAAGCTGAGACAATGGCACCACAGACACCCTCCCAGCTGCAGTGTGATCACCAGCACGAGTGGCACAGCAATGGCCGCGTTCCAGTCCAGTGTGATCGCAAAAACCGGTGAATGGCACTGCCACGCCTCCTCCTGCCCTAGAATGCAGGAAGGCTTCCACTATACGATCCAGTGCGTACTAGCCACTAACTGTGCTGGAACGCACTGGAGATGGCGTGTACCAGCCCTAAATGTGTTCCCTGTTCGGCCTCCGAGACCCCTCATTTTTGTGCCCGGAGCAACTGCCCCTATCTAATCTCCCCACCCCCGTCTGGTTGTTATGCCACTGACCACATTTACTGCACACATGCAACACATAATATGCACACAGCACACATAGAACACATAGTACGCACACAGTATACATGCAACACATAGTACACACTACTTACACTGGCTGCACATGGCTATTGAGCCAGTCCATTATGAAAAGCCCAGGGAGGAGAGGAGGAGGCCGCTGAGACATGGGGGAGGCCACGGGTCTTGAATGGGAATAGTCCCCGAATGGTCAGTCCGCGCTCGCCGGGACTCTGGGTGACGCCGAGGGGAGGAAGCAGCTGAGGCATGGGGGAGGCCACGAGTCTCGAATGGGGAACAGTCCCCGAATGGTCAGTCTATGCTTACCGGGACTTGGGGTGATGCCGGGACGGCCCTATTCTTCCCCTCAGTCCACTACGATCATCCAGGGGAGGAGGAGGCCGCGTGCCCTCAGGCAGTGCCCGAACAGTCAGTTAGTGCTCACAAGCATGTTAGTGAGGCGGGAGGGAGTGAGGGTGCAAGCAGCCCAACTAATTGAGCGACCAACTAATCAATAATGAAAATTGTTGAAAAAGGTTTTCATTATCGATTATTATCGACTTTATCAACTAGTTGTTTCAGCCCTAATTGCAAGAGGAAGATATCAAGTCAATTCAGGTACTTACACTAGCTGCATTTAAAAGATACATTTATTGATGCATATATAGCTGCATTCATAAGTACGGTATCTTTTATATTTGCCCAAAGTTCAGCTTTAGCTTTACTAAAGGTTCATCCATCACATAAATTCAGTCTATAAAAGAGTCTGTAGACACCCTTGACAGAGGGATATGTGCTGGTATATATCTGTTTAATTACCAGAAGACACCAGGACTCAGATGAAATGTTTTCCACTTGGTACCAGTCTGCTGAGAGTTTTCTGTACACCCAACTGCATCAGAATTCATCAGAAAATTGTTCATTTTTAGTAATAAATGCACAGATGGTTTAGGACTATGCCTTACATATGTGGGTCTACATATTAGATAAAGGAAGGCTGGTTTGAGGGATAATCATTTGAAACCCCCTCCTGTGTATGGACAACTTATGGCCCAGCTTCAACAGATGTGCTAGGCTTATCTCATATACAATTATTGTCTACAAGCAGCATGATGTGTCAGTCAGGGTCCAGCTTTTAAGAGGACATCACCAGGACATGGAAGAGAGAGGATAAAAGTGATGCTCGTAGTTTTATTCTGAATAACAATGAAAGATAAGGAACTTCTGTTTCTTTAGAAATCAATTATATTGCATACCCGTCTAAAAGAAATGGACCAAACAATTTGTGTTTAAACCTCATTTCTTATTACACGCTCTACAATATCCACGGTTTTAGTAACTGCACTAGTCAGAGGGTTGGGACACTTACCAGGTTCAGACTAATCGGAGTGTGAGCTTTGGGAACCGGGTGATTATACAGAGTCTTTAGTATATCATTCAAGTCGTTTTCCTAAAAAGACAAAAATAAAGCATTGTTACACTTCAAGCCTTTATGTAAGGTATGGCATTTAATAATATAAATCTAGCTCTTGAAAGCAGCAGCACTTTGTTGCTAATCAAAATATGCACCTACTGCAGTTATTAAAGTATGTTGAGCTTTTTTACAATTTATGTTATTGAAGTGTTTCTGTTCATTGTGTCCCAAAAGTCTTCATTATCAGACCAGGTAACACATCTGACAGACACTAAAAGAAAAAAAAAAACTAGCTCAATTTAAAAGGGGGCCTATCATGAATATTAAAAAGCAATACGATAATGCTGCAGAGTAAATGTTGAATTGAAGTTTAATGTCACACACTTTGTGGGAAATTCTCAATCTCTTTTCTTGGGTTTTAAAAACTCTGACAACAGCTTTTGCACTCAATTGCATTTAGGCCTCTTTCATATGGGTGGAGTCTGATCCTATCACTAGGGAATCCGTGCACAGATCCCCTGCTGATCGGAGCAGTACAGAACCGATGTCACTCTTGTGACATCTATGTCCGTTCAGCTTTTTCCTCCATCTTGCAATGGGAGGAAAAAATTGTATGGACCTGTATGGAACCAAGATGAGTCTATGGAGAGCTAGATGTAAGCAGACATGTGTCCATTTACATTTGATTACCTCCAAATCAATTACAGTCAGGTCTGCCAAACTGGAACTCCTTTTCCAATTTTCTTGATGGACCTAGATGGAGTCGGAGGTAATCGGATGTAAGCAGACACACTTCCGTTTACATCTGCTTGCCCTTAGGGTTACACTGGGCTTCCGGTCAGACCCGCCTAAAACACTGACAGGCGGTTACTTTTCACTGATCCATGGAACTGATCTGGTGGCAGCTAAGCTGCCAGAGAGGCGTATAGTGTAGAGCAGACAGTCTGTTTTACACAGGTATACGGCACTGGCAGTGAAATGTGTTAATGTAAGTTCAAGGGGCTCGGGATTGCAAATGGTGACTGGGAACTGTTGGCGACCACTTGGTCACTCCTGCTCGCTCAGCACAGAACAGCGGGCTGGCTGGACATATAAATGCAGATAGCCAGGGATAAAGCCCATCCACAGTGCTGACGGATATGTGTGTTACACCAGAGGGTAGTAGTCAGCCGAAGGGAACTTTGGATAGAAGTAAAAACCCTGCTAATCCTTTCTTACTCTATCCAAAACAGTTTTGGCTAGAGCTTAACATTAAATCAAAAATGCATAAACACCAAATGTGCATAACGCCCAACATAAATAAATACATACATCAAAGGAGATATATATTTGAAAATTCTCTTTAAATATAAAGTATTGATAAATAACAGAATCAAACAAACAATCCACTGAGCCATTTTAATAGAATTATAATAAGTCGTTACCTGCTCTTTTACTAAATAGTCAGCCAGTGTATTTAATAGTTTGTAGTAGACTTCAAACCAGGGCAGATAACTAAAGGAAATAAAAGCATTATTAAAGGAGAGTATGACCAAAACATGAGCACATAAATTTCTATATGTACATCACACACATATTTACACACACACACGCTACTAGAGTCAGTGGCAATGCTGAGAACAGTTGATTTATCTGCCAGGAAAGACATTGTACTATTCACTGCAGTGCAGAGCCATTTATCATATTATTGCATGAATATTGCCTTCCACCGCCTAATGAAAAATAGCCTGTCCCTTGTGTGGGCATCTCCCTCCTCTGGGCGGCAGATTTATGTCCCTGTTACAGAGGGATAGTGAGATGCAACGCTCTGTGCAAGATAGGTCATGCATTTCAATGTCGTGTCAGGCTGGCTCCCTCTTGGCAGAGCCGCAGTGTTTGGGGGTCATTACAAAGTGCACAGAATGGATGATGAGCTTTACATTACACATGAGCAGCGACTGGCATGCAGAGGAAAGTCTTGTTCTCTAGTGCAAGATAAGAGGTCATAGTGCTGACTACAGACTTACTGCAGAAAAGTTTCCACATCTATGTTAACATTTATGAACTGTCAGCGTGTGTGCATGTCTTTCTATGTAACTGTGCGGTTGCACGCTGTAACTATTTAAAATAAACAGTTGAATATAATAGGATTACAAACAAAAGGTACCCCGCTCTCTATCAAGTAAAAATAAATATTTTTGCATGCCTATTTTTTCCCATCATGAGATACTGGAACAATGGTACACAATATACTTTTGCTGCACCTAGTCGTGTAATTGGAATCCGAGGGGGGCACTTTTCACCAAAAAAAATGGGCTGAAAATCTCGGCTTATACTCGAGTATATACGGTATCTGGAAACCTTGCAAATATATTTTGTGAATGAACCGTCCCTCCAGTGTATACAGTTTATGGAAACATGTTTCGTATGACAGATTGCTTACTGATGATATCTAAATTAAATGTTTTTTTGTTAGGTCCTCAGACTAATGTTGCTGGTAACAGATTCAAAAGTTAGATTTTAAAGTGCGTGGTCATGTTGAGACCTACAATGTAACTGCAAAACCAATGTGAACAGCTTACTGCCTAAGTACACTAAAGATGCCGCTGAGGGCTTGTGGCAAAACTTTGCCAGTGTTTCGTTCCACTGCAAACGCAAAAAATAGAGCAAGCCTTATTTTTTTGCGTTTGCAGTGGAACGAAGCGCTGGCAAAGTCTTGCCACGCGTCTGATCGCACTGCGGGCGAAAGGGGGGGGGGAGGGGGGGGGGAAGCGGTGCCATTAAATTAAATGCACCGCCGCGCCCCCTCCCGCCCCAAAACGCGGGAAGAAGTTTCTTAGCAATCGCGGTGCTACCGCTCTGGAACGCACACGCTTTCGGTGTGAACAAGGGCTTAATGAAAACTTCAGAAAAGTAAAATAGCAGTTGTAGCTGCTAATCAAAATTAAACTGAAAAAGAAGGGCAACTGCTCTACTTTCCTCCAGGTATCATAATTTAGCCACAGGTATTTGTTTCCACCTACACTTACATATTCTGTATGTCTATGTGTGCTTGCAGGTCTTCAGCCTTGCATGCCTAGTTTCACAACCATACACCTTTGGCAGAGGAATTGCTGGAAACTCGGGAGAAATAAATGTGCAGAGAAACGAAAACTATGAATGGGTGACCAAAGTAGCTCTGTTGGCATAATATACAGAGTGACAGGTTTGCTGAGTTTTAGGTCTAGTGTGAAATACAAGGCCCCGTCAAGGCCTGTCACAGTGAACAAACCTCCCCATATTTCATGGCTCATTAGAAGGAGATTCAAACAGTTTCCCCCAAGAATATTTTCCCAGCACTGCTACCTATTAGTAGCCCAGTCACCCTCCAGGCTCTTGAACCACTGGGCTGCCACTGCAGGGTACATTTTTTAAATTGGAAAAGTCAGAGGTTAAGTGACGGGGAGGAAGTGGCTTGTATAGGAAGGGGCAGGTGAGTAATCACCATTCCAAGTTAGTAAAGAGATTCACGATTTGCAGGTTCACATCTAAAGAGCAGGTTTCTCCCTGTCCAGACTGTGAAAAACAAGGGGAGGGGGGCTTCTGTCTAGAGCATGGACAGCGAGTACACAGTAACAGAAAACACTTGACCTATAACAATAGTGTATTAAGGAAAAAAGTGGCAGCAAAACAATCTGTGAAGGAAAGGAGAAAAAGTTTGGTTCAGTAAAAAGTATGGGTAATAGGACTTCAAGATGTGCAAGAGGCAAATACAGGTGCCCAAAGTCATGTTGACTGATTCAGCCATTTGTCCCGATTACCAAATCCCCTCACACTGGTATTCCAGTGCCAGCAGCCTTTAATGTGCTGCCTCCTGCTCCTTTCCATTCCACTTTACCTTTAAGGTAAATTATTGGGTTAAGATCAATGCTAGGGTTACAAGTTGGAGCACTCTGCAGCTTTCTTTGGACCCCGAGGGTAGTCCAATCATACATGAACATCCAACCAACTTCTATTGTCCTTGGTCAGCCTAAAGCATCACAAAAGCAACAAAAATTTCAAAGCAAGAAAGGAGTAATGTATGTAATTCACTGAATAATGACAGAATTACTCATATACTCACTCACCTTAGTATACACAGGCATATTTTACCTCCTGAGGTCAAGCGGCAAAAACCAAATCTTTGTTTTCCATCAATATCAGTCAGAACAAAGGTAAAGTGCTGTCCCATCTGTGCCTGCGCTCCTCTGTAAAAAAAAAAGCATAAATATTTTCAGTATTAATAGGTTTATATTTTATTAGGAGTACAACCATTCAGGCAATGTTCACATTTCTTAATATTTAAACTAAACCCAGAAATACTGCAGTTATTGAAATATTTAATGCGCTTACCTGTCAATAGCAAAGGGAAAGCAGAACTTTGGCACCACGCACAGAATTTCCTACAGAAACAAAGAGCAGATACATTTTTTTCAGGATTTAACAAAAATATAACAAAACTTTAAAATGAGTGATAACAATTCATGAAATATTAATAAGGTATCAGTTGAGCTGCAATTCAAAACATTTGGTGTGTCAGGCTTCTTGTATGGTTTGGATTGACACCATTTCAAGAGAAAATTGCCATAGACAGGAGGGTAACTGCCACAGAATTACAAATGTGCAGTATGTATATGAAATAATTGTGCTGGAGTAGTCTCCGAAAAATTGAAATGATGCCTTGGTTTGTAAAGTGGAAAAGGGGTCCTTTACTTGTGCAATAAGCCCAGACCTAAAAGTCCTATATTGCTGGCAACCACTCTAACAATTTTGTGAATAAATACACTACATTGCCAAAAGTATTGGGACACCCATCCGAATCATTGGATTTAGGTGTTCCGTGAATTTTCCTTGCTACTAAAAATTCCACGTTCATCTGTTAGTGGTATTATAAAAAAGTGGAAGCAACTGGGAACAGCAGCAACTCAGCCACAAAGTGGTAGGACCCGTAAAATGACAGAGCGGGGTCAGCGCATGCTGAAGTGCACAGTGCGCAGAAGTCGCAAACTGTTTACAGAGTCAATAGCTACAGACCTCCAAACTTCCTGTGGCCTTCAGATTAGCACAAGAACAGTGCGTAGAGAGCTTCATGGAATGGGTTTCCATGGCCGAGCAGCTGCATCCAAGCCTTACATCACCAAGTGCAATGCAAAGCGTCGGATGCAGTGGTGTAAAGCACGACGCCACTGGACTCCTGAGAAGTGGAGACGTGTTGTCTGCAATGATGAATCACGCTTCTGTCTGGCAATCCGATGGACCTGTCTGGGTTTGGCGGTTGCCAGGAGAACGGTACCTGCCTGTCTGCATTGTGCCAAGTGTAAAGTTTGGTGGAGGGGGGATTACAGTGTGGGGTTGTTTTTCAGGAGTTGGGCTTGGCCCCTTAGTTCCAGTGAAGGGAACTCTTAGCCCTCGTTCACACCTGAACGTTTTGTAGCGCGTTCTACGCTCGACGAACGCTCTACAAAACGCTCAAAAATATAAATCCCATTGTATTCAATGGTCTCGTTCCCACCTTGGCGTATTTCCGCCCGTCCCTAACGCGCTACAAAACGGCCCACGCCTGAAAAGGTACATGTACTACTTTGGGCCGTTTTGTTGCGCGTTTCCATTGGGATACAGCCAAGTAGCCTTCGGAAACGCTTTACTTTTTTACCACGAATCGCGGTAAAAAAACGCGCGACAGAGGCGCATATGCAATACGCCTAGGTGTGAACGAGACCTTAAGGCATCTACATTCCAAGACATTTTGGACAATTTCATGCTCTCAACTTTGTGGGAACAGTTTGGGGATGGCCCCTTCCTGTTCCAATATGACTGCGCATCAGTGAACTAAGCAAGGTCCATAAAGACATGGATGAGCGAGTTTGGGGTGGAGGAACTTGACTGGCCTGCACAAAGTCCTGACCTCAACCCCATAGAACACCTTTGGGATGAATTAGAGCAGACTGCGAACCAGGCCTTCTCCTCCAACATCAGTGCCTGACCTCACAAATGCGCTTCTGGATGAATGGTCAAACATTCACATAGACACACCCCTAAACCTTGTGGACGCCTTCACAGAAGAGTTGAAGCTGTTATAGGTGCAAAGGGTGGGCCAACTCAATATTGATCGCTACGGACTAAGACTGGGATGCCATTAAAGTTCATGTGTGTGTAAAGGCAGGCGACCCAATACTTTTGGCAATATAGTGTATGTCTATTTCAGGGGTGTATTGATCTGTTTGTCTGGAATTCACTTTATAACATTAATACATTTGTATGCAGTTATTTTCATGCGACAATGGGAACATTTGCAAATATTTGCTTTTTTCCTGAAGGGAAGAATCAAGCTAAAAAAAACTTATCACTGTAAACCAACCAAATCTCAGGCTGGCTGCACATCGCTTTTCACTACAATAATTCTAAGGTTTTCTGTATTGCTAAGAGCATTGGAAATCAGTAGAAATTACAGAAAGGGAGGGACAATGTTTCCACCTTACTGTAAGAACATGCCTGGCAGCATAGATACAACTGCGCATAGGCATGTTCACCGCATTTGCGGGAAACAACCGCTATTGCGCATGCGCAAGCGGCAACTACTGCGCATGCGCGGACGGCATGCGCATGGGCTCCCTACCAGGTACGTGATACTTACTTTCATTTGAACAAAAACAAGCAAAGTGAACAAAGCTGAAAAAATACTATATTTTTTAAATTTTAAAAGCAACCTGTAAACTTTCTTAAGGTTACAGTGAATCGGGGGTGTTCTGCATATGCTGCCACAAATCTAAATAGTGAAGCTGTTAAAATACACAGAAATATATCTGCGGAGTATTTTTATTAACCAGGAAGAAAATGTAAATTTGGTATGTGGCTTTCCAGCTGGTAGGACAAGGCCAGTATGGGTGGGCTCCAAGAATCCTATCTATACTCCGTGCATCCAGCATTTCACCGAGATCTAGAAATAGAAATCACAAGGGGGTTGGGCCTCTGAAAGGAGGCTTAGATTCCCACCCTCCTGCTGAGAGTTCTATTTAATAAAAACATATGGATATCACATGAGATCCTGGATAACAGAGAGATCTCTAACCTCTTGGTGATGCAAACTTTAACAAGAATTGGTCAGGAGCTATTACTGCTTCATAATCCACAAGTCAATCAACCACGAGGAGCACCATAAAGCTTCAGTTCTGTATTTATTGGGTAACATGGAGGCAGGGTATTTTTCCCTCATTATTCTTGAAACTATCAGACAGAAATTACTACTAGCTGCTATACCTTATATACCATTGTGTTTAACTTTCCGACCAAATGTGTTTTCTAGGTCCTTAAAAGCACTTCCTGCTTTCTAGAATTGAAATAACTGCATCCAGAATTGTAAAGGAGCCCACCTTTGACCAGGTAAGAACTCTCATTCTTGATGCCTGTGACTTAGAAAAGTACTGAAGCCAAATTACTAGTTAACCTCCCTGGCGGTATGATTATTCAGGATTTTAGGTACCAAAAGCGGTACATTGTTTTTCAAGCAAATATGTTGTTTTACATTGTAGGCCTGTAGTTCTTAGTAAATCCTAGGAATAACTCACCTAAATCTGTCCAAACAAGAGTCCAGTAGACATACCAGGTATGATAAAGTTTGAAACACGAAATTAAAAAATTATAATATAATACATTATAAATAATTATAAGAAATTATAATATAATAAATAATTATAAATAATTATAAAAAATTATAATATAATAAATTAAAAAAATGGTCCAGTAAATGGGAATTCTGGGGGCGCTGCCTGATCCGTACCACAGTCAATAGAGTACCAAGTTCGCACATCACTGAGCTCGGTCGCAGAATCGTCGCTGTTTTAGGTCAAAAGCGGTTTTAGACCAGGTAGAAAACAGCGATAGTAAATTAGAACTACTTGCAGAATTGAGTGATAGCGATTCGTTGGGAAATTCCTCAACAGACACTGAAAGTGAGGACAGCGAGGATTCTGCGACCGAGCTCAGTGATGTGCGAACTTGGTACTTTATTTACTGTGGTACGGATCAGGCAACGACCCCAGAATTCCCATTTACTGGACCATTTTTTTTATTATTTTATTATCATTTTTTATAATTATTTATTATATGATCATTTCTTATAATTGTGAAAAAGTGTCAGGCAGGGCACTGGACAAAGCTCTAGGGACAAAATTGAAGTGAAATAGTTTGATATATAAGTGTAATCATAGCAGATTACATTGTATTGTGTGTATTCTGTGTACATTACAACTTTTCACTTTTGAATTTCCCGCCGGCTGTGACGCTCGAAAACGAAACTAAAAGTCAGATGCCGGCTTTTAGTTTCATTTTCGAGCCGCGTACAGCAGAGGACGCCGCGGGATCGCAGGGACAAGGTGAGTGTCAGTTTTCTCTGCAGCCCCGAGTCTGGCTCGGGGTTACCGCTCCTAGCATTGAAAATTCACCCCGAGCCAGACTCGGGAATACCGCCAGGGAGGTTAAACAGCCAGGCAACTGTCTCTCTTCACGAGTTCAACAACTGCAATTCAATAAGCTGAAGAACTAGTTAACAGAATTTGTGCACCATGCCTTTATACAAAATCAGACACCAAGAACAATCAATAAATTAAATATAGGTAAAAGCAGTGCATAACAGCAGACACCACAAAACGTATTATTTAGCTTCAAAAGGGTCTACATTTTTTACAAGTCTGGAATCCCTGGAACTAGGGCTGCAGCTAACGATTATTTAAAAAATCGATTAGTTAGCCGATTATTAAGTTCGATTAATCGGATACAAAAAAAGGCTCCAGTGATGGACTACTACCATGTTTCCCCGAAAGTAAGACCTAGCGCTATCGTCAGGGATTTCTGCAATATAAGACTTACCCCGAAAATAAGACCTAGTTTGGTGGTAGGTCATGTATTACAGAAATCCCTGAAGATAGCGCTAGGTCTTACTTTCGGGGTAGCTGCACATATAATAGAATTTTACATTTGAAGACCGGCTGCAGCTCCCTCCCTCCCCCCCCCACCCATGCACACCCACCGGTCTTCCTCGCCTGCCGCTGAAGACTACATTTCCCACCAGGGACAGCGCGGCATAGCCAGTGTGGTTTAAGTGGACGGCATCAGAGCGGAGAGCGGACAGCTGCAGCCGGTTAAATATAAGACATCCCCCGAAAATAAGACATAGTGGGTTTTTTCGTTGGAAAAAAAAAATAAGACAGTGTCTCATTTTCGGGGAAAAACGGTAGTTTGTATTGAGATTGTAGCCCATCACGGGAGCAAGCTTGCAGCGGTGGAAGTAAAACAAAGTGTGGAGTGTAATATAGTACATTATATACAGCACAATGCAGAATACCAGCAGCTTCAGAGGAATACAACAAATGCCAGCAATAGTACATTATAGTATATTGTATTATTGCTGGGATTTGTAGTCCTCTGTAGCTGCTGGTATTCTGCATTGTGCTGTATATAATGTACTATTGCTGGGATCTGATGTATTCCTCTAAAGCTGGTGTTATTGGAGAGGAAGGTTTTGATGATGCAGGAATAGAGGACGGGTATGATGATGGAATGGAGTGCAGGGAAGGAGAGGCCGGGTATGATGGTGGAATGGAGTGCAGGGATAGAGAGGACGGGTATGATGGTGGAATAGGGTGCAGAGGACGGGTATGATGATGAAATGAAGTGCAGGGAAGGAGAGGACCGGTATGATGGTGGAATGGAGTGCAGGGATGGAGAGGATGGGTATGCTGGTGGAATGGAGTGCAGGGATAGAGAGGACGGGTATGATGGTGGAATGGGGTGTAGAGGACGGGTATGATGATGGAATGGAGTGCAGGGAAGGAGAGGACCGGTATGATGGTGGAATGGGGTGTAGAGGACGGGTATGATGATGGAATGGAGTGCAGGGAAGGAGAGGACCGGTATGATGGTGGAATGGGGTGTAGAGGACGGGTATGATGATGGAATGGAGTGCAGGGAAGGAGAGGACCGGTATGATGGTGGAATGGGGTGTAGAGGACGGGTATGATGATGGAATGGAGTGCAGGGAAGGAGAGGACCGGTATGATGGTGGAATGGGGTGTAGAGGACGGGTATGATGATGGAATGGAGTGCAGGGAAGGAGAGGACCGGTATGATGGTGGAATGGGGTGTAGAGGACGGGTATGATGATGGAATGGAGTGCAGGGAAGGAGAGGACCGGTATGATGGTGGAATGGGGTGTAGAGGACGGGTATGATGATGGAATGGAGTGCAGGGAAGGAGAGGACCGGTATGATGGTGGAATGGGGTGTAGAGGACGGGTATGATGATGGAATGGAGTGCAGGGAAGGAGAGGACCGGTATGATGGTGGAATGGGGTGTAGAGGACGGGTATGATGATGGAATGGAGTGCAGGGAAGGAGAGGACCGGTATGATGGTGGAATGGGGTGTAGAGGACGGGTATGATGATGGAATGGAGTGCAGGGAAGGAGAGGACCGGTATGATGGTGGAATGGGGTGTAGAGGACGGGTATGATGATGGAATGGAGTGCAGGGAAGGAGAGGACCGGTATGATGGTGGAATGGGGTGTAGAGGACGGGTATGATGATGGAATGGAGTGCAGGGAAGGAGAGGACCGGTATGATGGTGGAATGGGGTGTAGAGGACGGGTATGATGATGGAATGGAGTGCAGGGAAGGAGAGGACCGGTATGATGGTGGAATGGAGTGCAGAGGACAGGTATGATGACGGAATGGAGTGCAGGGATGGAGAGGATGGGTAGGATTGTGGAATGGAGTGCAGGGATGGAGAGGAATGGTATGATGGTGGAATGGGGTGCAGAGGACGGTTACGATGATGGAATGCAGGGATGGAGAGGATGGGTATGATGGTGGAATGGGGTGCAGAGGATGGAGCGGAGAGGAGAGCATCGGTGTGCGCGGCTTCAGCGGCATGTGCGGTGGGCATGGCGGGAGCAGCGTGTGACAATGCGGCTCAGGCCGCTTGTGGAGCCCCGAACAGGCTAATCAATCGATAGCCGATGAATCGACGATCGAAAACATTTTCAATCGTCGATTTTAATCGACTTAAGTCGATTAACTGTTGCAGCTCTACCTGGAACCTCATTACTCTCCGACAACAGGGCATTAACTTTTCTCCAAATTTGAAATCTTGGCACCCTCCCATTATCTAACAGGGTGCCTTTATTGGCCTTCAAGGGGCCACATTGGGTATTGGGGCAACAAGGGCAGGCATGCAGGAGCTCTGAACCTGGGGAAGTCAAGGCCTTGTTTGTGGCCAGATTTAATGGCTAACAGGTGAAGATTAGATGACAAATAAAATAACTCTAAACCATAACAGGTTGACATTATATTTGCAAGAACACTGTATATCATGAATTTGCCTTTTTTTCCATTAAATACTTTTTTTTACCTTTTTTCATCTCAATGCTACTGATCCCCAGCATCTTAGGGCCCATTCACACATACAGTGGTGACCTGCGTTTTACCACACCGGATCAACACAGGTCGCCGCTAGGACAAATATAAGAACAATTGTTCACACCACAGTGCATGGTGATGGGTGGTGCACTGTGCTGCCAAAAAGGGCCAGTATGCTGTATTGTTTTGCAGGACAATGGATACCAAGCATACAGGGACCTAAATGGAGTGTATGCACTGTACACTTTACCAATAAAGTTTTAAAAAAAAATGTAAACAGCGACAGCTCCAGCAGTGTGCGATACCGCTCATTTTAGTGGACGGGCTAATGTGAATGGGCCCTAAGGCCTTATCCTGCAAGCACTCACCGCAGTGTCGCATGCACATTCTTGCTCTGGTCTGCTTTCTGATAGCGGCAGTGGTGGCTCGCTCCCGTGCAATGTGGGCCCACACCGCTGCTTGCAGTTTCCCCCAGGGAAGCATGCGACAGGATAACAACACTGAAGCACTAGTAAAGCATTTCCAGCCAAAAACAGGAAGTGTCCGAACAAAAATCCTCATGGCAGGATCACCAGGTATTATTTTTATGAAAGCAGTGATTGGGTTTAAGCTGACCTTTCACTATACAATCTAACTGCAATCACTATACAATCTACCTGGCTGTATCCCAATGGGAACGCGCGGCAAATACGCCCCAAAGAAGATCCTATACTTCTTTGGGCGTAGGGCGTTTTGCAGCGCGTTTTGCAGCGCGTTCCTACGCGCTGTAAAACGCCCAGGTCGGAGCCATGCCCATAGGCAATCATTGGTTTTCACATGTTGAGCATTTTACAGAGCGTAGGAACGCGCCGTAAAACGCCCAGGTGTGAACCAGGCCTAACATGGACAGGGGTAAGGATGAATCTCTCTTCACTTATATTCCATTAAGAAATACAAGACCTCTGCCACAGTGGTTGATGGGACCGTGAAAAGATCTGTGAATGGAGGATGCAGATGTGTGTAAACAAAATGACAAAAGACTGTGGGAAGAAGAACCCCGCTACCCAGGTAAGTGTTACATCTTAAATAAGGTTACCAAATATTACAACATTGCACCACCTGATCTAATACAGTAGTGCAAGACATGAACACAGTATTTTAAACCACTGGCACATACCCGCAGATGGTAAAACACTCACTAATTGTACAAATCCAAACCAGGAATGTGACAATGTGTACCATACACACAAATACATGTGCTTTTAGATGCATGCAGCCTCTATCACGCAAGCCAGAGTGTTTTGTGTTGGCGAGCTGCCTGGTGCTACACTCTGGGGAAAACCCACTTTAAAATCTTGGAAGTCTTTAAAATTCATTTAGCCAGCAGGTCTGTGGAGCATTTCATAAACAGTGCAGACATGGAAAGGGGGGGGAGAGCGGCTATCCTCAGCTAACTTATGTCATAGACAAAGCAGCAGCCCACCGACTGACGTTCCTCCCCTGATGGTGCAAGCTCGGACTCCAGCAATCAATAAAATACGGTACGGTCTTGTGCATCTAAGGCGGCTGCAAACTCTCCCATAATTACCAAAGCTCTTGCAGAAGGTGTGAATACTGAGAATGAAAAGAAATAACTGTAAAGAGGAGCGCAAAATGCAAAAAACAAAACAAAAAGTAAAACATAATAATTGGATGAAAATAAGGTACCCTGCATTACAAACTATAGACCTACGTGACTAATTGAATTACATTTTGGAACAATGCCAGAAGAATAAGATGTACTCAGTGTATTTCCACTTTTGCAGTCAAATTTGAGAAAACCCCACAATATGTTCATTGTGTGTTCCCAATCACACAGCAAAAAAATAATAATTTACATTTCTTACTTTTTAAATATTTCTTTGGTGAAGGCCATTGTGCAGATTAAAAGCTACTCAGAGCATACTGAAAGTGAAAGTAGAGGGTCAACCTGAATTGTTTCTCATTAAAGCCCAACTGTAGGATAAATGTACGCCCCCTTCCCACCGCCAACTACACTATCTGATCACTAGTCTGCAAGAAGTTAAAAACATTGCAATAGGACTTTTAGGGCACCCCAAGAATTGACTTGTACAATCATATATAATAAAAACACATGACATTACTTTTTTCCTCTTAACATGGATTAAATGAGATGTTTACAAAAAAAAGAAAGGGTTTATGAGAAGATGCGGCTACATTATATATGATGAGAGAAGTGAATGATATGCACATCGAAAAAACGTTGTATGTCAACTGGAAAGATGCACCAATACTGGGCATGTTCACTCATACTCATGAAAATGCCCCAATACTACGCACCCATACCGGCACTTTACATTTTTTAACTGAAGTAAGCAGGGGACCTCGGCAGCCTTCCTGTGAACTGCAGCGCCGACTGCCCATCTCCTCCTCCCTCCTGAAACCACAACGCCCACGACATCAACCAGACCCCTGGTAAAATACCACAGAGCCCAGCCCTCCTGAGACCCCGCACAGCCTTCCTGATACCCCGCATCAAGCCTGCACCCCGGAGAAGCACAGAGTATGTAGCTTCATATAATTCTGCATTGATGTATAATGCATTGCTGGGATTTGTAGTCCTCTATAGCTGGGGGTATTCTGCATTGCTGTATAATGTATTGCTGGGATATGTAGTTCTCTATAGCTCGGGGTATTCTACATTGCTGTATAATATATCGCTGGGATTTGTAGTCCTCTCTAGCGTATGGTATTATTCTGCAATGCTGTATAATGTATTGCTGAGATTTGTAGTCAGTGGCAGAGCTACCAGGATCGCAACGTTTGCAGCTGGGACCGGGCACTATTGCACAATACAGAAGAACAGTTGACTTTCACAAATTGGTGAGTTTTACTGCATTGATATACTATGTTTTAGATTGTGGTTTAAGTTGTATTCTCTCTCATTTTTAAGAAAAAGGAATTTTACAAAAATATTTGTTCCACATTTTGTGCCATACAGAAAGTAAAACTATATATTTTTAGTTAAGGAATGCCAAACAGTGTTCTATGCATGTGATGTTGTATAAACTGCAGAAACAAGCAGCTGACATACTGTATGTATTATGGTCATACAGAAATCTCATTCTCTGAATTCTACGTAGCTTAGTGTGGTCAGCTAATAAATTCAGCCTGAACGCTTTGGCAAAGTTTTCGTCAAAAAGTCGAGCAGCCAATCACCACATATATCTTTTGATAACATTCATCAAGGCTCAGATGACATTATCAAATGTTCTGACGAGATCTTTTGTTTGAACATTAGTATGAACATCTACCAATGTATGACCAGCTTAAGAGCTGGGTTCCAGAACATAGTAACTCTCAGGTAAATGCGCAGGAGTTAAAGGAGAACTATGGGGTCAGTGTTTTTCCCCATAGTTCTCCTTAGGGTAACGGGAGGACACAAACTAGCATCCTCTCGTTACCCTAAGCTCAGTATACCGCGAGCTACAGCTCGCGGTATACTGAGACGCCGCAGCAGATCCCGACGTAGATGACGGGATCCGCCCAGCTGCGTGAGTGACAGCTGGCTCCGCCTATCTAGAGGTAGAGCCAGCTGTACCCGCCCCCTCCCCCGTGTGTTCCGCCAGTCAGCGCTGGCAGATCGGAGCGGGGAGAGGGGAATCCAGCCCCTCCCCCTGTCACGGCAGAGAGCCGTGACAGGATCAAGAGGTGAGCGAACCTGGTATGTGTTCGCTCACCTCCCGATCTACTGAGCCGACCTGTGACAGTCTCATTGTCACAGGTCGGCTAGAACTATGCGGTGAGTGGAAATCACTCATCTCATAGTTCTCCTTTAAGTCATCCGTGGGCAGCCATGCAGAAGAGAGAAGACTCAGGACCCGGAAATAAAAACCCAGGGAAGTGTGCATCAGTAGTGATGGCATGATGAGGGGGGTGCACGGACCTCAACCATCGCTTGAAGAGGACATTTTGGGAGGTAAGTGTGCCATAATATGCAAATATTCTGTACATACTTCCACATAATGACAAAAGCACTGGGGACCACAATCAACCTTAGTACTGCTTCAAGTTAACATTTGAAGGCCAATATCAACCAAAGCTTTGGGGGTTGTTTTATTTATTTTTTATTTAGTGTGGTAAGAGTTAGAACCTTTGTGACAGGAATAAAAAAGAAAAACTGTCAAGAGATTCTAATCTTTCCCCTCACAATATTTTCATTATTAAATTGCATTGTTTCAGTAATTTTTGGGATCCTCAAATCCATCCTTCTATTATTGGTGACAGTGGGCTGACAGTGTCAATGCCAACGTAAATGGGGCAGAGTAAAAACAGCAAAGATATGTAGTACCACAACAATATAATGCAATCATAATTATAATGCCTTTAAAGGTGGGTTGAAAAGGGATGTGAGGAGTGGTTCCATTAGGTTTGGTGGCTAGGAGGAGGCATAAGAAAGGAGGGCTCAACCCTCAATGTAGTAGAAGCAAAAATCAGAAATGTCCACAGGTAGCATGGGCCCTAACACCAATGCTGCTGCTCTTTTCTCAAATTTTGAGAGGCATGTCATAAGAAAACTAGTCACCAGTCATAAGAAAATTAAGAGAAAATATATTTTTATCTTTCTTAATTGCTGGCCACCCTGCAAACATGATGCTGATCCAGCTATTGTGACAGATCCCCAGCTCCACTTTTTCACTACTGGATTCTCTAGGATCATTGTCGTTCTGCTGGTGTTCTTTATCCACTTAAAAAGAAAAAGGAATATTACCATCCGGTAGCACAAAAAGAATTGTATACGACTTAAGGCGAGTGACTCATTACAGGTTCCGCGGTACTGCTTGCACTCTGGCACTATTCGATAAAAAGAAGTTGCTGCAACCAAAAGTGGACCGATTCCTACTTTTGGCAAACCAAAATGATGAGAATACATCATAACGTGCAAAAAAAAAAAAACGGACTACACTAGTTAAAAATGAAAAACACAATTCGTAAAACACACTTTTACCCCAGAATTCTTTCAATTGAACACCTTTGTAGATGTGGATTCTTGCAGAGAAGAGAGGAGATGGGTACTCCATAAAATACTTTTGTATTTTTTTATATGAAAAATCAGATTTTAACCATGTAAAGGCCCATAATAGGAAAATGAAAAACCTTTAAATTTTTTTTATTTTACAAATGAACAAACCTTAAAAACCAAACTGAAAGGTCTCAATGGAGAAGAAAGAAAATTAAAGTGCAGCAGATATATCATGTGTTTTCCCTTTATTTGTAAATCACATAAGCTTCACTCACACAAGTTTAGAGATACAAAAGTGCACTTAGGCCACGTTCCATGACGGCCTTCCAACATTCTCTCAGCAGGGGGCACATACCGAGGAAGCAATGTTTCTTATTGGATATACAGCCTGTGGACCTGCTTGGATGCTGCATGCCATGTTCATTTCAACGTGTCTGAATGACACCTTATGCTCTTATTTACAGATGTACGTTGTACATAGAACCTTATTACAACACTTGCTTTTTGTCAGTATCAATAATAAAATGTATACTATCTGCAGGGTACAGAGTTTTTAAAGCAGAGTACATGACTAACAGCTAAATACAGAGTGAGTGAGTGTGTGTGTGTGTGTGTGTGCGTGCGAATACACACACAAAAAGATTTGGTACGATTGTTCGATCACCATGTCACATCACACAGTCAGGTAGTTGACGACCCTTTTTTTGACTCGGCAAGTTTCAGGGTCAAAGCATCAAATTCAAAACCCTCTTTGCACAATAAGTAAGCATCATTATCTCTGCCCAAACAGAAGGGTGCTGACCCAGGAAATAGAATAAACCTTCTTGTGTTGTATTATTAATTTAGCCATTTTTTTTGTAGTTCCACATTTACAGTGGATATAAAAACAAAAATCTACACACCCATGTAAATATGCCAGGTCTTCAAGATGTAAACAAATTAGACCAAGATAAATCACTTCAGGATTTTTCTATTATTTATATGACCTATAATCTGTGCAATTCAATTACAGCAAACTGAGATTTCTAAAGGGGGGAAAAATCTCTCAGATTGCAAGGGCATCTCCTGTGCACAGCACTCTTCAGGTCATCCCAGAGTTTCAATTGGATTCAGGTCTGGGCTCTGGCTGGACCATTCCAAAACTGTGATCTTATTCTGAGGAAGACATTCTATTGTTGATTTAGAAGTATGCTTTGGGTTGTCACCATGCTGAAAGGTGAAATTCCTCTTCATTTCCAGTTTTTTTAGCAGATCCAGGAAGGTTTTGTGCCAAAACGGACTTATATTTGGAGCTGTTCAAAAGTCCCCCCACCTTCACTAAAGCCACAGTTCCAGCTGAAGAAAAACAGCCCTAAAGCATTTTGCTGTAACCACCAAAAACAGTGTTTTTGCTCCAAACATACTTTTTGGAATTATGGGCAAAAAGTTTGAAATTGTTTTTATTAGACCATACCCCAGTTTCCTACATGCTTTTGTCAGACTTGATAAACGTTGATGACAATCTTCACTGTGTTCCATGTTATATCTAATGCCTTGGAAACATTTTTGTACCCTTCTCCTGACTGAAACCTTCCAACAATCAGATCCATTTGATGCTTTGTTAGCTCTTTCTTTGGACAATGACTTTTGCTGTAAGTAAATGTCCAAAAAATCCTACAAGAAACAGCTCAAGTTAATATGGGCTTAATCAGAGTCAATTTAATTGATGGCAGGCGTGTACTGACTACTATCTAACATCAGGTTGAATGTGATTGGTTAATTCTGAACACATAAAAGCAAAAAATTCAAAAATCTGCTCTCCTAACAGAAACTGTGCAAGAAGAATACATCTTATATCAACAAAAGTGCTCAAATATATACAAAAAACTAAACCATAAACCTACTTACAGTATATAAATTAATCCCTTGCTCACAAAAAGCATCCTACCTCGCCTTTAAAATTAATAGATTCAATAGGTGATCACAATACAATACTTTACAAAATGTGTTATGAAACACTCCCATAAAGTGCTCCAATCAACAGAGTGTTACAAACAAATACATAAAAAAGTAAATTCCATAAAGTGCTCGTGCTTCCCATGTGCCAAAAAGTTCACACAAAAGTGTTTATTTAGTAAAGGTGTTTCCAGTGATGTCACCCGTGTCACGTACTCCAATAAATCACCTCACTCACGAGAGCCGATGGGCCATCTATTACAAATGGTCAGATTTCACTTGTTGTTAATATCCCTAAAAAGGTAGGGCCATGAACTATAGCGGTCTCCCCCTCACAGTGGCATCCAGGGACTGGATATTCCTCCTAAATGATGTTAAAGCCTCTCACTCACGCCTCATATGTGCCCGATGCAGCTCAGAAAAAATAAACCTGCTCCATTGTATGTTTGTGAAAGTTCTCTCTCAGGTCCGCTGCCTTACTCAGTGGGCGGGTGCAATAGCCAGCCTGCTATTGGCTATTGCAATATGAAATAGCCAATAGCAGGCTGACTATTGAAACCCCGCACACTGAGCAGAGGAGGGGACCTGAGAGGGAAAATTCTCACTCAGGTCCACTTTTTTGCTCAGTGGGCATGTTCGATAGCCAGTCGGCTATTGCAGTTTCCATCGTTTACACTCTGCTGACGACCGCGGAATCTAGCCGCTGGCCAGCAGCAAGGTGTAAACAGGGAATTTCCTTAACAACTAAATAAATTAAGTTGCTAACAACATTTTTAGCCTCTCCATGTCTTTCGATTTTTTTTTCCAGTTGCTTAATAATGGGGAGTTTACTGTATTTTATTTTCCCCCACTAAACAATTTAAGATTATTAGGTCACACTAAAGGTGGAAAAATTCTGAAGGGATTTATTGGTGTACACATATATTTATTTATATACACATACATACAGATCTTCTCTAAATCCTTAAGGTTTCCTGGCTGTCGCTTGGCAACTCAAAGTTTCAGCTCCCTCCATAAATTTTCTATAGGATTAAGGTCTGGAGACTGGCTAGACCTTTCCATGACCTTAATGTGCTTCTTCTTGAGTCACTGCTTTGTTGCCTTGGTGGTATGTTTTGGGTCATTGTCATGCTGAAAGACCCATCCACGACCCATCTTCAGTGTTCCGGCTGAGGGAAGGAGGTTCTCATGCAAGATTTTACAATACATGGCCTCGTCCATTGGCCCCTTAATGCGGCAAACAGCCCCAAAGCATAATGTTTCCATCTCTGTGCTTGACTGTAGGGATGGTGTTCTTGGGGTCATGGTCAGCATTTTTCTTCCTCCAAACACAGCAAGTCGAGTTAATGCCAAAGAGCTCAATGTTGGTCTCATCTGACCGCAGCACTTTCTCCCAATTCTTCTCTGAATCATCGCGTGCATGACTGAATTTCCACTCGCCCTCTCTTTATTTCCACTCGCAAAATGCGAGCGGGCGAGTGGAAATTTTGAGCCCTGATGTAGATGTTCACTGACAAAATTCAGACGGGCCTGTGCATCTGCCTTCTTGAGGAGGGGGACTTTGCGTGAGTTGCCGGATCTCAATCCATGCCAGTGTATTGTGTTAGCAATGGTTTGTTTGGTGACTGTGGTTCCAACTGCCTTGAGATCATTCACAAGCTCATCCCGTGTAGTTCTGTGCTGATCCCTCACTTTTCTCATGATCATCCTTACCCCATTAGGGGCAATCCTGCATGGAGCTCCAGACCGAGGGTGATTTGATGGTCATTTTGTATTCCTTCCATTTAAGAACAATCACTCCAACAAAAGGTTTCCTTCTCACCAAGCTTCTTGCTGATAGTCTTTTAGTCCATTCCAGCCTTGTGCAGGTCTACAATCTTGTCCCTAATGTCCTTTGACAGCTCTTTGGTCGTGCCCATGGTGGTGAGGTTTGAATGGAAGAAAAATTCTGTGGACAGGTGTCTTTTATATACATAACGAGTTGTCTTAAGGCGCACCTTCTTAAATTGACAGGACTAATCTGTGTACCACATAGCCAGTCTGTGGGAGCCAGAATTATTGTTGGTTGGTAGGGGATCAAATACTTATTTTACTTATGTGTGCAAACCTGGTAACCAACTACAAGAAACGTCTTACCTCTGTGCTTGCCAACAAGGGTTTCTCAACCAAGTACCAAGTCATGTTTTGCTTCGGGATCAAATAATTATTTTACTCACTGAACTACAACTCAACTACATTTGTACCACGTGTTCTTTCTGGATTTTTGGTTGATATTCTGTCTCTATCATTTAAAATACACCTATCAGATAAATTATAGACCTTTCTTTGTAAGTGGGCAAACTTACAAAGTCTGCAAGGGATCAAATAATTAATTTTCCTCACTGTGTGTGTATATATCTATAGATCTCTATCTATAGATCTCTATCTATAGATCTCTATCTATAGATCTCTATCTATAGATAGATATATATCTATGTAGATATCTA
>NW_017307027.1:401162-403213 GCF_000935625.1 Nanorana parkeri | reverse complement strand
GAAGTCATGCCACAAGTCTTTAATTTTTAGTTGTGGCAGTCGTAAAGAGTGATTACTGCAGTTGCCTAGCTATATACATGTTTCAGGTCAGTGACTGAAAGTACTGAAGCCAGAGGATTCACAAGGCAATTATGACAATTTTCCATCAAAAATGTAACTGCACCTTGAGCCTACTTATAAACAATTTGCATAGCCATTAGTCCTGCAAAACTCTGAACATTCATTCTATGCAAATGGGAGACAAAAATGAACGTTCTCCGTATATTTTCTTATATCAAATGTAATATTAATAAAATACCACATGGCCACTAGATGGAGCATAGGAAAAAAAATACTTATTCCTGTCCAATCAGACAAGATCCCAGGTACAAAAAATCCTCAGTGCCTCCTGCAGGTCTTCTCTATTCAATCCTATAACAAGTTCATACTCTATGCCAGGGGTAGCCAAACTCCGGCCCTCCAGCTGTGGTGAAACTACAAATCCCATGATGCATCTCTCTCCGGGAGTCATGTCTGTGGCTGTGATAATCTTGTAATGCCTCATGGGATTTGTAGTTCCACCACAGCTGGAGGGCCAGAGTTTGGCTACTCCTGCTCTATGCAGTAAGAGTAACTCCACTAAAAGTGCAGCTACACTTAACACTTTCGCTGCCAAGGCCTATTGTGCACATGTTATCATTTACATTTTAGACCCGAAAATTACTTCAAATCCCCAGACATTATTTTCTGAAAGCACAGACCTTGTAGAATAAAATTGTGGCAGTTGCAAATATTATTATTATTATTATTCAAACCCAAAAATGTAGTAAAAAAATGCACTTAAGTTATTTTATTGCCCAAAAACACAATATAATACCTAATTTTTTCTAAAACATAAAAAAAGGTGAGGTTACAATGAGTAAATAGATACCCAACATGGCCAGGATAAAAATTGTGTGTGTCCGTTAAACAGCAGCAAAAAATGGTACTCCAAACTGTCCATAGGCGACACTTTAAATGCCTGTCTGTGACGAGAGGACGGTGGAGCGAGATGAGGAGCTTCCCAGCCAGCATAATAAAAAAAAAAAATTTTTTAAAGAATAAAAAAAAGACACTCATTTTTTTTTAACTCCCCCGCCCCCCACATATACACGCAAAAATGCGTTGGTTGCGCCTACGTGCGAAAACAACGATTCTTGCTCTCCCTCTGGAGCACGCAGCAAAACCAAACGTGTAGAGCAACCGTCGTTTTTGTACGTAGGCGCACCTAACACGTGTGTGTGTGTTAATACGCGCATTTTAAAAATATTTTTACGTTTATTTTATTCTCTTTACTGTTTTATTTTTTTTTTGTACACTTTACCTAATTGATATCACATAAGAGCCCACTGTGTGATAGCACATTGGAGGTGACAGGTACTCTTGAAAGGCCACTCTAGGGGTTCAAAAGACCCCTAGTGTCACCTTTCCGGTCCAATAGCTTATTGCTCGGCTTCTGTAGCCGAGCAATGACAGCTAAGGGACCTGAAGTGATGCAATCAGCATCGCTTCTGGTTCCTTACAGCGGAGAGGAGATCGGCGAATGGTTGTCCGCTGGTGTGTCCCCGGGATGCAAAGCAGGTGTGTGTCGGGCAAGAGAGGGGGGGAGGGCCAATTTAGTGGCCCCTGTAAGCGATCTGGCGGCAGCTGAGCTGCCATAATTGCTTACACTGTAAAGTTAACAGTCAGGTTTACAAATGTAAACAGAGTCCCAGTCGCTAGTCTGTTTAAAGAGGCCAGCTGACACCGACGTATGAGTTAGGTCTGTGGCAGTGAAAGGGTTAAAGGGGAACCAATTCCAAGAACACAAATTTTATATATTGCAGCTTACTAGTCCTTAGATTGACAAAAAGAAAACAACTGCAGCCCCCCACATCTAAGATCATTATCTGCAAATACAGAAAATACCTGTTGATCTTCCAGCGGCACCCTTAACATCCTGTGAGCTGAACATTATGTAAGCCAGTGCTCCCCAACCTTTTTATCGCCGCGGTCCGGTCAACGTTTGATAATTTTACCGCTGAGGGGGGGGG